>NW_026067974.1:2792116-2872291 GCF_014885135.2 Alexandromys fortis
GAGGGGGGGGGCGGGAGGGGATATTATCTCCCAGTCAAAGACATCGAGCCTGAGACTTGAAAGAGAATATCAAACCTGTGACTGAATCAGCAACCACAAAGGCATGGGGGCAATGTTCTTTTTCAGTTCATTCAGGATTTTTTGTATTGAAAGGTGAAGGATTTTCCTCCTCTCTTTATAACACACACACACACACACACACACACACACACACACTCACTCCAGTGTCTTACCAGTAACCATTTACCAGTAAGATAAGATTTCTTTCTTTTCCGGTGTCTTAACCTCCCTTTCCAGGCCCATGCAAAGCAAAGGTTTTAACCCAGTGGAAAGCTCAGTCTCAGGACTGCTATCTGCACTGACCCACAAGAACCCTTCTCTGTGGTCTTCATTTCCTGTGTCCCTAATCCTCCAACTATCGGCTACAAATCCTTGCCTTGGTGTCTCTCCTGGGACAAGACACCGTTTACTTTTTATAAATCCTCCACTTCCTCTTTGAAGGCAAGTCCCGGTTCTGGGAGGCTCTCCAGTAGCTATGACCCCCAGGTGACCCCCAAGTCAGGCATTCTAGCCCAAAGCTGCCTTCTGGAACTCAGCAAACTTTGTACTCAGACCTGCTCTTGGTAGCAAAACTCTAGACTACCTCTGCATACCGTTTCTCTCTCCTGCCCTTGCCTCCCTGCAGGGAACCTTTCTCTACCTAGTGGTTTTCTATCATTTTATCACTGGGGATGAACCTCACATGATACAAGGAAAATGAAAGCCCAGGAGTATGTACTATAAACAGCATGTCCTGTCATCCCGTGTGTGTGTTTGTGTGTGTGTGTGTGTGTGTGTGTTTGTGTACGCACGTGCTTGTGGGTGGAGACCAGGCATTGATGTTGAGGGATGTCAATCACTCCCTTCCACCATACCTAGGTTTTTACAAGGGAGCAAGGGGCCTGAACACGGGTCGTTATGATTCCACAGCAAGCCCTGTCCCTGCCGAGCCACCTCCCTAGCCCTGAACTATCAACAGTTTGTATGAATTTAGAAGCTCTTGTCTGATCCACATGTCCATTTGACAGCTGGCTCTTTGTTCACGTGAACCATGAGTTGATGATATTGGCTGGGTCCCGTAGTGTCCAAGCTCTTACCATGCCTGATTTAGGTGACTAACGTGACACACTTAACCTGGAGTCGGCCAAAGGAGGCTGTCGGCCAGGAGGTGAGGCATTTCCTCTGACAGTTTCATGAGCAAAACCACCTCAACAGCATAAACGGCAGAGCACCCTTCTACACTAAGCCTGAAGCAGGGAGTCTGGAGGTGATTTTACCCATGTCCAGATGGTGGGAGAGCTTCCCAGCATCTCTCTTTCACTCTGGGGCGAATGCCTCAATAGCTCATGTCACCTGAGATGACAGGATTTACCTGGCTTTCGGTGTCCATTCACACCTTGGTTCCACCTTCCTTGTCTATCCCAAGTCTAAAACACACTTACTCAGCTGGTTAACAAATACTTGGTTTGGGTACATCTTTCTTTCTTGATAGTTTTATTGAAGTTTAATTGGCATTCAACAAACCATACATGCAATTTGATTAGCTTTGGCATCTGTATACATCCATGAAGCCATCACTAGAATCAAAATACACAAATGTTCACCCCCAAAGTTTTTCATGGCCCTTTCTGGTCCCTCCCTCTCTCCTCCTCTCCCAGACCACATGGATGGATCTGCTTTCTGTTACTATATATTAATTTCCATTTTCCATATATTTCTTACCTATGCATTTAGCATGCTTTCTTTAACTGCAAGTCTATATGAAGTTATTTCTAACAGGACTCTGAAATTTTCAGCCCCTAAACTGAAAATGTGAGCATTAAGTTTCAGAAGCCCCAAGCTGGCAGCTAGGGTACGCGAGTGAATGGGACAGAATTCGAGAGAAGATTCCTAAGATTCATGACTTGGAGGGGGGATGTTCTGGTGTGTGTGTGTGTGTTCATATATGTGCATGAAGGGGTATGCATGTATGTGGGGTATATGGAGGCCAGAGGTCAACCTTGGCTGCTGTTTCTCAGGAGCTGTCCGCTCTTGTTCTTTGAGACGGTCTCTCACTGACCTGCTATTTAGTTAAGCTGGCTGGATAGCGAACTCCAGAGCCCTATCTGCCTCCTTTTCCCCCAGTGCTGGAACTATGAGTGGGTACTCTCACATCACCACATCCCCCTCCCCTAGAGAGGTTGAATGAAGACCACCTACCTCAGCTCTAGGACCCCATGTATTCAGACAAGGCAGCTGAAGGCCAGAGAGCCCCAAGTCATGAACAGAGGTAACAGAAAGGAATGCCAACCTCCAGACTTCTATGCAGCGGTCTCTTCTATCTCTCACTGTCAGAGGCTCCAACTCTGCAGAGAGGGGACAGAGCTGGAGCTGGGGTGCAGGGAGGAGCAGGGGCATTAGCTAGATAGAGGCACGGAAGGGCATCTAGCTTTGCAATCACCAGGCTCACCATTCTTAATCAGATAGTTGGTGCTTCCCAACCTCCATTTTCCCACCAATAAAACCAGAATCACAATGGCTACTCTGGGAATCCTGCAAGCAACACACCTCCCTCGGTTTTTGGTATTTAGCAGAAAGCCCACTGGTTTCCTTTCTCTCCTGCAGTGTGAACAGCTGGTGGGGACTAGGTAAAATAAAAACCTCGCCTCAGGATCCCCTGAACATCCTAAGCAAGGCGCTGATCACTGTACCGTTTAATTGATGCACTAGCAGTGGGCTTGACAAGTTCAGGCTTTAACTAGCTAAACAAAGCACCACTCCTGTACTCCGCTAACACACCGAGTTTCTGCCACTGAGTGTCTAGGGCACTCATTCCTGTAGGCGCTCAGAGAAGAGTGGGAAGATTAGCTGCAGATTGGACAGAGAGCTCTCTAGGACAGTTGTAATGCATATAGTCAATAATTCCCACGTTCCTAAAGAACCAGACTCTTCTACAAGTCAGATTAAAACACGATACCTCCTGACACACATGCCTATGAGGCTATCCTTTTATTCTGCAGCTTTTTTTCTAATGGCAGGTATTATTTAGGACCCTATTAAAACTCAGCCACACTGATCTCAGAGTCCCAGGCATTAAAATCATGTGCTGGGTAAACAGGAGGAGGAGCAGGGGACGAATCTATTTTTAATCTTGTTCCAGGCACTGTATTGTCTTCCTGTGAGACGCGCACAATTTTCTTCTAATTAAGGACCTCAAGTTTCGCTGGACTATAACAGAAAATATACCACTTACACAGAATCTAAGAGGCTGTGGCCAGGAGATTCTGGATGTCCCCAAGTTCCAAGACATGACAAGTTTGTTTCTTGCTCACATAGCTATCCAGAGAGATGCAGCCCAGGATGCTGTGGTGGCTCTGACATCCTCAAGGGGGTGCTTCCATTTCCGAGTCCAGCACGGCTGCTATCTCTGTCACAGTTGTGCAGAGGCAGCGAAGGGAAGGTGGTCTTTTAAGGACACAATCCAGAAATGCCACACGTCATCACCACTCACACTCCTGATGGCGGCAATCTGATGAACACAGAAATATTTTCTCTCGTGTGTAATAATCTGAGCGTAGATGATTCGACGCCTCCACAGTGCCGGGAACCATACTTCTCTCTAGTTCACCATCCTCAGGAATCACCATTTTTTTTTTTTTTTTTTGCAGGGAAGACAGCAGTACCCTTTCATGTGGGTTCTCACCACAGCCAACAACAGAGGGAAGAAAGGGGAACAAACACAGGCTCGAAACTGTTCGCAGTCCTCTTCATGATCAATTCATTAGCCAGACTTCAGTGACATGGCCAAAGCTGACGACACAGGTAGATGAGAAATGTGTCCAGCCCAAGCTGGCTGATTTCATTACTGAGAGAGCAATATGGGAAGATAACTCCCTGTCATAGAAAGCCATTGCCAGGCCACGTGCAAGGCAGTGGCATAATTTGACGTATCTTTCAGAAGGCCCTGTGGATACTGGGTAGGAAGGGAGCTCCAGAGGGAGGCACGGTCATGAAAGCAAAGAGGAAGTGAAGATAGCGGTAGCTGGGTTCCATGTGTGACAGCTAACAGGGTGAGAAGTGGTCTCACTGAGGATGCATTTTGCAAATCGCTTTTCCCGAATCCCTCAGCAGGACTTTTAAGGGGCTGGACACAGAGTGTGATGAAGAAAGACAGTCTGGGCGAGCGAATGGCTTCTTGGAGTCTCTCATGGTTCTGCTGAAACCTCAGCACATCCTTTTGATCCACTGCTTGGTGGCAGTCAGACCATTGCCTCATCGCCCAGGATTCTCTTCCTGGTACGCGTCTCTCTCCAACGTGACCTTGTTCAGTTTCTGTTTGCTCAATTATTTTCTGTCTATTCCACTAACAGGCATGATCCGTGGAGTGGAAACGTCCCATCCTGCTCATTATTCTAGTCTTAGCCTGTTGAGCGGTGCTTGACACCTGGGCATATGCAGAGCAGAAGCCAACTTTATTGAATGTTTGTTGAATGGATGAATGCATTGAGACAGTTGAGCTACCAGGCTTGGTGGTGCATGCCTGTAACCCTAGCATCTTAAAGGTGGAGGGGGACAGACTGAGAATACAAATGTAGTCTCTGCTCCACGAGAAGTTTGAGGGCAGCCTGGGCTACATGAACAAACAAACAAGATAGTTAATTCTTTTAAAGGTGACAACAGAATAGAAATTAAATTAAATGACAGTGTAAGGAAAGGGGATCATCAGGATTCTACACATTGCAGAGTTTATGATACTCTTTGAAGATGGTTAAATAATGACCAACATTGTCACATATATTTTTGACCTTGTTCTTCTAAAAACCTAGTAGAAGAGTAGAAAAGACCAGAGGCTGTCTCTAGAGATTTAAGTGTGAGCCCAGTCAAATTATCACTCAACCACCTAGGAATTTGGGAAGTGCCTCACTCCTGCGACCTGTATTCGTAGGGCCTCTGTGCACGGTTGGAGTGTGTGATGCTGAAGTGTATATCTGTGTTACCAGCGAGCACTAACATTTATTAAACCTAAAATAAAATCTGAACGTTTTAATGGTCATCATAAAATCTAATGTAAATGCCGTAATTCTTAGAAGGAAGTTGCACAATGCAAAGTAATAATAGAATATAAATTTGGCTGCTTTCACCGTGCTGTGGTTTGGCTACAAAATGTCTTCCAAAGACTCCCGCGCTAAAGGCTCAATCTTCAGTGCAGCAATGCTCAGAAGTGGGGCTTTGGGGGAAATACTTGGCTCATGATGTCTGTGTGGTTAGTGTTTTCAGCTTGACCAAAGCTAGAATCACCCGGGAGATGTGATCTAGGCATGCCTGGGGGGAGTTCTTAATTACTGAGTTGATGTGGGAAGACCCATCTTAATTGTGGACAAGACTATTCTCTGGGCAGAGGATCTGTCTCTCTGGTTTCTGAGTGCGGATTTGATGTGACCAGCTGTTTAAAGCCCCTGCTGTCTCAATTGCACTGCAATGATGGGCACTGTATTGAACTGTGAACTAAACTAAACCCTTTCTCCTTTAAATTACTTGTTTTCTCAGAGCATGTTATCGTAGCAACAGGAGAAGCAGACAATGGATCTCGTCTCATCCACGGGTGAATCTTCTAACAGGCTCACAGGTACACGGATAAGTGAAGAAGACACAGTCATGGGTTAAGCCTTATAGAAGATGGGGTCAAATTGGGGGTCAAGTGAAGTAGGTTGATGGAGGCACACCATGAAAGAGATATCTTGTTCCCCCCTGCCCTCTTCCTTCCTTGCTGTCCGGTGAGCAGTTTTGACACACCATGTATCCCGGACCATGCTATCAAGCCTTACCTCAGCATCACAGTGATGAGGCCAAGGACCATGGGCTGAAACCTCTGACATCCTAACCAAAACACGAGAAGAATCTGAGAGAGTTTATGTAGGGTATTTTGTTGCGGTGATGAGCTATTGACTGATAGACGCAGCCGCCAAATTCATAGTAATGTGAACAAAAAAGAGGTTCATTTCTGCTTTCATGATGGTCTGATTGCAATCATTTATTGCATAATTATTAGATATTCGTTTTAAATAAAAACCTTATAGGCATGATAAATGTTGACTAGAAGGTGATCCAATGGTAGAAAAGACCCCCTCCCCTCAAAGAAGACTGCCTGGAAAGCCACCTTAACAGTCAAATGCCACAAACTTCGCGCCCACAGTTGATCATTGATAAATCTCTTCCTTAAATCTAAGATGCAGTAACTTTTAAAAAATGTATCAATATGCTGGGTGGTGGTGGTATACGCCTTTAATCCCAGCACTCCGGGGGCAGAGGCAAGCGAATCTCTGTGAGTTCGAGGCCAGCCAGGTCTACAGAGTGAGCTCTAGGACAGGCTCCAAAGCTACAGAGAAACCCTATCTCGAAGTATCAATACTTTAAAAAAATCATTGTCAGTTTAAACTTCCTGTAACTCAGTGATTTCAACCAGTTAGCTATGTTTTGTACATTTCCCATGTTATTTGGTGCAATATATTTATAATAACTATGTCTTCATTGTGGAAGTTCCACTCATGAAATAGTTCATGTTTTCCCTCCATTCCAACTGTCACATGTTACGGTCACGATTATTCCTTTCTGTTTCCTCTTGTCTGCACACATTAAGATTGATACATAAACTCACTCCCAAGCAAGTTCAAGACCTGAGTATGTTAATTCTTTAAAGATCTGAAATTTCTTCTCCCCTCCCCTTACAACAACTAAGTGTCCTTTCATTTATTATTAGGTTCTGAGAGAACCTGCAGTCTTTTAAGTATGTCTCTTATTGGTTGGCCTTTCTCCCATAAAGAAAATGACTGAGCCGGGAGGTGGTAGTGCACGCCTTTAATCCCAGCACTCTAGAGGCAGGCGGATCTCTGTGAGTTCGAGGCTAGCCTGCTCTACAAGAGCTAGCTCCAGGACAGGCTCCAAAGCTACAGAGAAACCCTGTCTCGAAAAAAAGAAAGAAAGAAAGAAAGAAAGAAAGAAAGAAAGAAAGAAAGAAAGAAAGAAAGAAAGAAAGAAGAAAAGAAAAGGACTGAACCAAATCAAAGCAGTGACTCATATCCATTGACTTTGTTGTCATTCTGGCCATTTCTATGTAACCTTAACTCTCCTCAAACGTGGGATTCTCCTGTCTCAGGTCTCAGCCTTCCATCTTCTATGACCACAGGCAGGCACCACCATACTCACCAAATCTGAGTCTTCAGCAGATAGCAAATGAAACTGAGTTTACAGCTACTGTGTTATCCAAAGACATTTTAGAGTCTTTAGTTTGATTCCTGTGCAAATGTCATATATATGCTAACATTTTGTGTTCCGTCTAGAGAGAAGCTTGCATATCAGGGTTGGTGCTCTATTTACAAAAAGGCAATTAAGAACTTTCCAAATTTAGTCTTCTTCCTTCTGAATTCATCTCCTTGAGATGAAACTAAGGAGCAGAAGCAAACAGGGTTTCTTTGCACCTGCCTGATTTTTGTGAGAAAATAATGATGATACTTTTAATCATTTGAGAATACCTAATACGTGTTGGGCATTTTACTACAATGTCCTTCCTATGAGTCCCATAGCAACGCTGCCAGGAGTCAGGTGATGGCCAATCTGCAGGTGGCTCAATGAAGCTTGGACATCAAAACAGAAGAGGAACGATGAATGTGGGCTAGGCGTAACCAGGGTGAGTTGGAGGTCAAACTCCATTGCATTTGGTTTGGGCAAACTTCTGCTTGCTCTGCTGCTCCAATAGTTGGGTTTCTGGAGAAAATGAAGGAATCGTTTCTCGGTGTTTTAAAGAGTGTTTTCTCCTTCTCTCTCTTTTAATGTTATTTTTTTTTGATTCCTTAATATAGCAACAGAAATGTGAGTCTGAGGGAATTGAGAGCTAGAACCTGTTTGATTTACAGTTCAGCAAACAAACACGATTTCCTTAAGTAAACTCTCCAGGAGGGTTGATGGGATCAAAGCCTCTTGTTATTTCAGTTCTGTAATTCCAGAATGTACCTTGGTGACTTAACAAAGAGCACTGGTTTCAAATATTGCTCCCCATCTATTGTGAAGGACAAGCGTTCACTGTCGCATAGAATGTGTAAGCTCGGTAGTAGAACATCACACGTAATTTCAGAGATGATGACTGCATTTGCAACGGCACAAAAAAATTCTGAATTGCTTCATTTTATGTCTTACAACCAACTAAGGGTCCTACTGTGCATCTTTGGACAAAAGATGTGTCGTCCCTCTGTTGCTGGTAGTAATGGGATTGGATCCTAAGGCCTCGCATACATGACGTAAACCCTCTATTGCTGAGCGACAGTCCCAGCCCTGAGTTGTTTGGACCTTTTAATTACAGATATATATTTCCATTAACGTAAACTGTACTGGGAAAGGCATGGTGTTTTAGAATCACCGAGTGAATGAACGTTGCATTGACATAATAAAAGTTAAGAAATGATGGTCTGGACAAAAACTCCTGCTCTGAGCTGGCGGTAGGCAGAACTGTCCTTGCAGCCCAGGTTTACCCAGTCACAATTTTTTAGGAGTGGGGTCACAGGCAAGCATATCTAGCATATCTTCCAAGTGATTTTGATGTCCATCTTTGGTTAAGATCCCGAGACTGAGCTTTCCCTTCCTGGGATGTATCCCTCAGTACAGTGGTTAGCAATAACACATTACTTTCCTTGACTGTTTGTCTTCCATTACAAGCAATTATTCTTCCTTCTCTCATTCCAGGAAAACAGAGAATTATACAACGAAATAAAGACCAGAAGATGCACTAGGATGAGAGATCTGGACCTTCTCATCCTCAGGGACACACATTCACAGTCTGTCATGAATTTGGGTCAGAGGCCACTCGCATGCTGGGAAAGGTTTGGGTGAATAATACCTGAGGCATTTATTAATGCCTTTTCTTCATTCACTAATCTGATGAATAGCTCAGCTCTAGAAACCATAAATTCCAACTGCTTCATTTTACTTTCAGAGAAACTGAGACCGAAATGGGAAGTGATTTCTGTGTCCCACAGTTTGCCCTTACACTACAATCTACCCAATGCAATGACCATTGTCAAAATACTAAACAAATTCTTCTCTCTTTTGGGAATGCTGCTTAGCTGGACTTGGAAAGCACACACAGACAGTTGTTTAACATGCTCAGAACTGAGGTCCCGCTGCTCAATAAAACACCAGCAGTCTGACCAAGAAATGTTAAGAGAGAGGGGACAAAGGAAATCATCCCAAGGCAAGTCCTGTAGCATCACAGGAACCAAAAGAGATACGACCTCCAGAACGCCTTTTCCATTTGTTTTCCACTTAACGCCAGCATGAACTGCTCGCTCAGGAAACATTTGGTGGTGGCGCTAGGCTGACCACGACTTCGCAAGCTGTTTGTTTGTTTGCTTTTCATTCTGGATCTATTCTGAGATGAGATCTATTCTAAGCCCATTCCCAGTCTCCAAAGCTAAATAAAACTGAGAAGAGATAGTTAATATGTAGGAATATGTCTGACTTCAAATAACACATATTATATCCTTAATATCTTGCTGGATGTTATAGGCTCAACTGTGTCATTAAATGCAGATGTTCAAGGCTTTGCCACATCGTGTGACACTATTCCTGAGGAGACATAACCAGATGTCTACTCACCCCAGAAATAGAACTAATCACAGACCAACATAAGGGTAATACAAACGTTCACCTGGGCGAGCCAGTGAATTTTATTGGGGTTACATACAGGAGTCTGGGTGAAATGACTCAGAACAGCTGCATCACCTCCGCATGGGTGACAACAGCTGGAAACCTGGAGCACACTGGACTACCTTCAGTCAGTGCCTTTGCAGGTAGCTCAAATTGGTCTGAGCCCTTTCCAGGCAACTTGGATGATGTCTCCTGCTTCTAGGTAGCTCTTCCGGACAGTATGGCTGGTCTGAGAGTGTCTCTCGGCAGTCCTTGCTACTCCTCGTTGTTTGAGGAAGGAGGAACCTAGTAAACCTGGTGAGTTTCAGTGACTCCATGGCACTCTGTTCTACCAGTCTCCAGGAGACGGGCACACTGGACAGTGCATCCATCTGCGTGGAGATGAGGTTTCCTTCACTCTCTCATGCTTGTGCTCAGAAAGAAAAAGCCAGCTTTATTATTTAGTGCCCCCAGTTAAAGGTAGAGCACTGGATGGCATTAGGGTGAATTTGCTGTGGGCAATTAACAATAAATGTATTCTACAGATGGAAACAATAGATAGCATGTGTTTGGCTGAGCCAACAGAAAAGTCTGCAAGCGTCGTCTGTTCCAGGGGTGACTTTCTCCATCCCTCGGTTTATTAGGTCAGTGGCTAGGTTATCCTTCCACTGCTGATGAAGTGACAGTGGCAGTAACAGCAATTGGTAGTCACTGAACACGTAATGTGTGCCAGCCTTTTCTAAGAGCCGTTGCTGCGTTCATTCCAAATGCTCACGGGAAGAGTGATGGTGTATGAAGAGAGACGGGAACTGAGGAAACAATTCAATGGTCCGCCGGCAGATAAAAGAGGAAGAAGAAAAAGGCCTAAACATCCAGTAAAACAACTCTGTAACCTTTAACAAGAAGGAAATGTTTCCATATGAGACAATGCAGATGAACCTTGAGGACATTATGCTCAATGAAATAAGCTACTCACGGAAAGACGAATACCGCATGGCTCCCCATCCGTGAAGTATCTAAGACTGGACGCCATCTGACATGGGATGAAGGGCGCTTGGGGTTGAAAGAGGGTCAGGAGGAGCTGCAAACGGATGAGCGTGAAGTTTCAGTCAAACGAGGTAATAATCTCTAGAGAGCTATCTTAGAACACGGAGCCACGATAGTGCACTGTAACAGTAAACATTTGATATAAATGGTCAAGGGTGTCACAATAAAAAAAAAAAAGAAAAGCAATAAAAGAAAAAAGCCTAGCGAAAACCAAAGAGCAATAGTACTGCCCTGCTATCCTAATTCAGTCCATGCCAAGCCCTGTCGCTGAGGGGAGGTAGATTTCCCCATCCCTTCTGAAAGTAGACGAAGAATGGACAAACCAGACCCAGAGTGGGTATTAGGAAAAGAGCCGTAGTGTGAACGACAGGCTGAAGCTGCTCCAGCTTTCCTTGGTGATGGGGTGTGATGCAGGCAGAAGCACACCCTCAAAGGTATTGCTCTTCCTTTACTGCCATTGTCCTCTCTGTCACAGAGGGCTCTCTATGTAGCCCTGTCCAAATTACCTAGGTGCCTTTGGGTCTGCTGTAGCTTCCTTAACATTTATAGCAAGGGGTTAAAACAGCACTGGATTGCCTTCAGGTGTCCTATGCTAATGGCTTGGGTGACAGCCCTAGAGCCCATCGGCAAGTACTGGAAAGCAGTTACAGCACTGGGTGGGTGTCCTTTAAGGACTCTTGGAAGCCTCATTCTTACTTCTGCTTTCCAAACTTAAGCCCTAACCCTAACCCTAACAGGGTGAGGTGAGCAGTATTCCCCTCAGGCATCCCTAACCTTAAGGTCGTCTCTTGCCACAGGGCCAAGTGACCATGCACTGACACTTCTGAGAGGACAAGCCAAAAGTCAAAGCTCCTCCCTTTAAGCCAATTGTCACAGCAACAGAACTAAGACACCTTGTCACTTGTTCTGGCTTGGGGGCCTCTGTCACGTCTGTTACTCTTGAATCACAGCAAGAAGTGCATTCCTCTCACACCCCTTTCCCCCCCATTTCCAGCTCCCCTCTCCCAGTTGTGATTCCCTGTATGGAGCAAATGAACTGACTGGACCTTTTCCAACTCCCAAACTTAAGAACTTAATTCCGACTAGACTTACTGATGGCTCACAGAACTCAGAAATGCACGCACTGGGATTTACGTCGTTCTTCTAAGTCAAGTGTTCTTCTAAGTCTCGCTAGCTCTGGTGGATTTGAAATGAATAACTGGCAATTCGCCAGTTGAATAACTATCTTACAAAAAATTAATTCTAATTTTTAATATTTAACAGCAATACTCAATGTTTGCTATCTCGATACTACTTAAGAAACTATTCGGCAGTGTTTATAAAATATCAAAACTTAGGGATGAAAAGGTGGCTTAGTGGCACATACTGATGCCTAGTATGTGCATGCCTCGGGCTCCATCCTCAGCCCTGAAAAATAAAAGTTACACGATATCTGTATTTTTCATAGCAATCTAACTCCTAGGAATTACCTAAAAACAAGAAGAAGAAGATGATCATGGCCACTGACATTCTGTCACGGACCAGCTTAGACTCACATACACATAAAGAATGCACATCTCAGCCATGCGCATAACTAAGACATTTCTAGTAAAAACTCCCCAGGGAAATATTATGTAACTATTAGTAGCTCCTTTTGTTTGGAACACTTTCCCACCCCCTCTGCCTAGCGTCTCTGCCAGCTCACTCCCACTTAGCCTTCAAAACTCAGGGTACCCACCCCTGCACTTGGACGCCCCCTTCCCCTGCTTATGTAACTCCTGGGTACACCTCTTGTTAAGAGATTTATAACCTACTGCATGGTAACCCATTGATTTGGCTTGCCAGTCTCCTCTCTGAAGTGCACTCATTGAACACGCAACAAGTCCAAAATCATGGAGAGGAAGCAGCAATCAGTTAATCCTAAACTTGACTTCAGCTGTCCTGGAGCTACGTTCAACCCCCAGCCCCGTTCACAACCCCTTCTGCTCATCACCCCCTTTCCCTAAGACCTCGTATAGAGAAGGGGATCTGAGTGTTTTCTGGGGTTGTTGGGCAGGAGATTAGAAATGGGGATTCTGAGATACTTCAGCAAAACTCCAGGAACCATTAACCTCGTTTGCATTTTCTTTGGAGGTTTGTTGGAGTTACCTCAGGTACACACTGAGACTGCAAAGGATTCTTGAGATTATTTTTCACTTCACGGTGACCCAGGTTCCCTCTTTGCTTGCAGAATGTCTTGAAGGTGGAGAACAGTGGACTCAGTCTGAGCTCTTAGCCCAGTTTCCTCCCCCACTCAATTTAACTCTGCTTCTATCTACTCTGCATCGGCTTCTGCCCGCCCGACTCCAGACCAAGCGCTCGGAAGGAAGGAGAACCCACAGATCCTCCCTCGGCCGGCCCGCCCCTGCCCGCGCCCGCCCGCGCCCGGCCCCATCACGTTGGCTGCCGAGCGCACCCAGGCTGCTGCGCCTTGGCGGGGAGGCGCCGAGGGTAGCTAAGGGGAGCGGGTCACGTGAGAGGAGGAGCCTGACCTACTTTCAGCTGCGGGATGCGCATGCGTACTGGGCTTCTACACTCCGGGCGGGAGGCTCACGTGGAATCGCACGTGCCTGGGCGGCCAGGCCAGGCCAGTATGATCCTGGGGTAGCACTGCAGGGGGAGCCGGTGCAGACCGCGGGGTGCGTGGGTGCTTCTGTGGTCACTGTGGACCTAAAGTTTGCAGAGGACTTTTTTAGGAGTTTCGATTGCCCTTTGAAATCTGTAACTCGGAATTTACCTTGTGACTTGAGGTCTCTAGAAGGATCATAGCACCTCTGCCAAGGCAAGGGGATGAAATAACCTCAGTGCCTGACAGCGCCTCGGGCTCGGTTCGTGGGAAACAGAAAGATGGCTGGAGCGCGCTGGGAAAGAGCAGTGGCTATGCGATAGCTCCGTAGACATCCAGGCAGAAAACTCAAGATACATTGTGTGCCTTTAATCCTTTTTTAGGAAGTAGACTGGTGGCAGTTTAACACTGTAGCAGAGCACAGACTGGCCTCAAATTAGCGGCAATCCTCCTGCCTCAACCTTCTGAGAGCCAGGGTTACAGACTCCTAGCTCTATTATCTGACTCGACTGAAAAACAGCTACAAATAATGAATAAGATATTAGCATTTGTGTGAAAGATAACAGGCGCGCCCACGCCTACGCCTACCCACCCCTCCGCTAATCCACTAACTCCACAAAGGTGGAGAGAAGAGAAGAGACGCTGGGAACACAGGCGCTGGAGTAACTTTAATTTTGTACCTTATGGGACTATCTTGTTTTTAGAATTAAAAACCAAAAACAACAAACAAACAAGACAGAACAATTTAATCCTGTGTGTGGTGCCTGGTTTGGGGTTTTATGTAAATCGTTTCCTTTGCATTTACAGAATCTGCTAGGTTGCCAGCTCTACCCAGCGTGCGTCTCAATGTCTAAAGTATTCTGAAAACTGGCATGGAAAGTTTTGAGCTCCTCGGATAAAACACCCAAGTGTCTTCATAATCTTTAAGAACCTCCCAGGTCCTGCCTGTTGAGGAAAAGGGATGCCCACCCAGGGATGCCCACCCAGGGATGCCCACTGATCAATAGTTGCATTACAGTGCCCTTTACACCTGTCTTTAGCTTGCACTCTCCATTGCTCTGCTTTGAGCTGTCAGTGAGGACCTTAATATTTTTGTAGCTATTCTGTGGGTAGCTAACAGTGACTCCCCACTCTGACTGGGATTGGCTGCAAACAACAGAAAATAACAAAAGCAAGAACTCTGATGAAATACTCTAACTGAAATACGTAGTATTCCAGGGTAGTTTGAGTGACCAGCTAAACAATGCAGCTTAGGGTTTTTTTTTTTTTCCCACCCGCCAGAGCTTTCTGTGGCTTCAGCCATGACAGCTCATTTTCTGTAATGTTTCTTCCTAAAGGCAACAAATGAACATCTTCCTCATACTCATTGGCCTGGGCTAGGGCCCGTGTGCACATCTGAACCCCTCCTAGAACACAGGATTCGGGACTGTGCTGATTCGTTAGGGTTCATGTACTGGGCCCTGAACTTTGGGGGAGCCAGAGAATACAGACCAAAGATAGGAGTGGTGGGCAGAGAGCCACTGTGTCCCTCACACTGTTCCTGCTATTCCAGGCGAGGTGGGATGAGCTGAATGACAGCTTCTGACTCCCTGCACATTCGCAGCCAGTGTGTTTGCATTCTTCCCTGAGCTGCACACTTCTCCGGTTTAGCATAAGAACAGAAGAACTTCTCTGCTACTGAAAACACCACCCGAGAAATGAGAAATCAGCATTGCTGATTTGACAGAATTCTATAAAAGGAAGTCTGCAGACACCGTGGTGGAGAGGCTGTTTCTTTATCCACCCAGATAGTAAGCAGTCAGCGCCTACTATATGTAGAAGTACAAGAGCTTTTGGAAAACAAAAGACCGGAACAAAACAAACAAAGAGACAAACAAAAAAAAAGACATCCATGACTAAATCCAGAACTCCAAGAGGGATATAATGAGACAGACAGGCACTTAGCAGACATTGAAGGAGTACCAGACATGGAGCAGTTAAGAGCTTTTGTAGAGGCAATGCCGCGTGGCCCGTGTTCTGTGCATAAGCAGAATGGTTGAAGAAAATTGCCAGTGGGAAAGGGTCATGGAGGATCGCTGAGATACAGTCAAACAGACAGGAGAGACCATACATGCATACGGCTGGACACTGAGCACAGGAGCCACGCTTGATTCTTAGAGTTAAGAGGCCAGAGCTCATGACATGGGGAGATTGTACCAGAGGAGTGAGAGGTGATGAGAGGAAGATGAGGACCCAGGATACCCAGGTCCTACTCTCCTGTGGATGTAGATGCGTGATAAGGACTTCCTTCCCACCTGCTCATGTAGTTACACCACAGAATGGGCAGGCCCTTTCATATGCGCCCACATATCACCCCCAAGGGTATCTGTCACACTTGTCCTCCCCAGTTCTGGTCCCTGTCCTAGCCTACACAGAACAGGGTGAAACAGGCCTCACTACCACTTAGCTAGCTGTTTGGGAAGAAAAGGGATGACCCAAGAATGCTGCATGCTAAGCCATTATCAGCACACCCACCGCCATCATGTATATTAAAATATCCAAGCATTTAAAACTATCAACTCAAGTCCAAGGTGTGCTCAGGGCAGGGTCAGCAAGGAGGGGAAGCAAAAGCTGCTAAGGTGAGAAACTGGATTGGCACTTACCCCGAGGTCACAAGAGGGTGGTGGTACAGAAATGTCATGCTGCTGTGTTTGTCTCATGGACCATGAAGACCAATAATAGTAACCTGAAAATGTCTCTTAGGAACTCCAAGACCACAGTGCACCGAGGGCATCCTAAGAGAGACTGGGGGCAGGAGACACAGACCCTTTTCTTCATATGTTTGCTCTCTCTTTCAAAAGTCTTTCTTATCCTTTGTTTTATCCTGTAGTGCAAGCCTTGTTTTAGGCTGAGCTGTCAATGGATGTGTGAGAGTGTGGGTGTGTGGCTGGTCTGAAAATCTGTGTATCCATCTGAAAATTAAGCACACATGCATAAAGGCATATAAGGCTAGGTTGGCCTCTAACCAAGTTGTTGGCCTCTAACCAAGATCAAGTCTTGCGGAGAAAGTGGTTGTGATAGTTCATCTTTATTGTCCTGTTGACTGGATTTGGGATCACCTAGGAGATACACATATGGGTGTGTCTGTGAGGGTGTTTCCAGAGAAGTCTAATTGAGGAGACAACACACACACACACACACACACACACACACACACACACACACACAGTGTGTTCTGTATTGTCCCATAGACTGGGATTTCAGACTGGATAGAAATGAAGAGATGGAGGGGAAAAGAGAGATGAAGAAGGGGAGGGGAAGGAAGAGAAATTTGAGTGTCACCATCATCTTTGCTTCCTGGCTGGGGACACTGTGACCATTCGTACTCCAGCCACCATCCTTTTCCTTTCACGATGCACTGTGTCCCTTAGGGCCCAAGCAAACCATTCTTTCCTTAAGCGGCTTTGGTTAGGAGTTTTGTCAGAGCAGTGAGAGAAGAAAATACTGTATTCTCTGGGTAGGTCGCAGATTTATATACACAAAGAAGAACAATACAGAAATTTAATTCTTTGCAGAGAGGATGTTTTCATTTGAAGAAGGCATGGACGTTCCTGCCATAGTCAACATCCCACAGTCATGCAACATATGGTATCTGAGTTAGGTCTTCACAGGTGAAATCCCCCGCCCCCCTCCTCAAAAAAACTTTCCCAAGCCTCATGTTAAACAGCTGGGGCAGAGAAAGAAATGATATTTAAATCCTGGATACCAAAACAATCAATCAAACAAACAAACAAAAATCCTCAGAGGTTTGCAAACAGAAGACTCCCAATATCCTCAGAGATGACCACCTAAGGATTTAACTCGCTTTCAGCAAGGGCTAGAAGACCGGGCATGGTTCCTGTTTCCAGACCTGGGAGATTCTTAGAGTTAAGAGGCCAGAGCTCATGACATGGGGAGATTGTACCAGAGGAGTGAGAGGTGATGAGAGGAAGATGAGGACCCAGGATACCCAGGTCCTACTCTCCTGTGGATGTAGATGCGTGATAAGGACTTCCTTCCCACCTGCTCATGTAGTTACACCACAGAATGGGCAGGCCCTTTCATATGCGCCCACATATCACCCCCAAGGGTATCTGTCACACTTGTCCTCCCCAGCATTAAAACGCTGCTCATTCCATAACGCCTGGAGATGAGAAGGTACTGGATGGGTTGCCCGTGTTTGAATAACGTGGCAAGGGTTAAGACAGGAGGTTTTGTTTCTCCCTCCTGTCGTGCATTATTTGAAAACACCTGATGATGGATAGATTGCCATGAGAGGGTACTACCGTGTTTAGGTGATGGCGCAGGTACGGCTGCCAACAGAACCTCAGGGATCAGAGTGAGATTGAAACATGTCTTCCTGGGTAGAACAGGGTATCTCTAAGATGTATTGGTGACGAGTGTCTGAGTGTTTGGAGCTTCACACAGTGCACAGTTAGGAGTCTAGCTTTCTTTCTCTGCATTTTCTGTGAGACAAAAAACAAACAAACAAAAGACAAACAAACAAAAACAGCAAACCAAACTCTCAGATACATCAATTCCGGAATAATCTCTCAATCTCTCTCTCTCTCTCTCTCTCTCTCTCTCTCTCTCTCTCTCTCTCTCTCTCTCTGTGTGTGTGTGTGTGTATAAGTGTGCACTCTCCCACAGTGGTCAGAAGAGGGCATTCCTCCGTCTGGCCACTGTCACTCTTAGTTCTATCCCCTTTAGTTAGGGTCTCTCACTGAACCTGGAGCTAGGCCAATAGCAAGCAAGGCCCTGATATCCTCCTGCCCCCCATCCCACCATCTCTGAAATGTTGGGCTTACAGAGGTTTATGGTTACCCTTGACTTTAAAAACTTTTTAAAGATTGATTTATCGTTATTTTTGGTGTATAGGTATTTTGCCTGCATGCGTGTCTGTGTTCCAAGTGCATGCACGACCTACAAAGGTAAGAAGAGGACACCAGACCTCCCTGGAACTGGAACTACAGATGATTGTCAGCTGCCATGGAGGTGCTGGGGCATCAAAGCTAGGTCCTCTGCAAGAGCAGTTATGCTCTTAACCAATGAGCCATCTTTCCAGTCCCTACAGTGCTTGACATTTCGTATGATAGGGATCCAAACTCAGGAACTTATGGTTATGCGTAGGTAGCAAAAACTCTTGTCCACACAGCCATTTCCTCAATCCAATGGGAAGATTCCTTTAGCATTCCCTGTAAGCTATGGCTTCCTGATACACTAGCAAGGCCATAGTTTGTTCTCAGATATAAAGTGACTGGTGTGTATCAGTCAGGGTGAATCAGGGCCAGTCCCAGTAACAAAGAAACTCTAACCCTAGTGGTTTGAAAGAGTAATGACTTATCTCTTGTTTGTTACAGGTTGGCGCTCCCTTCCATCTTTATTCTTGGTTGGGGACTGAGGACAGAAGGCAAAGCCATTATCGGGGTCAAGCAGTCACAAGGTCTCAAGGGAAACAACAATGACGCCTCCTACATCTACATTGACGCAGGGGTGATCCCTGGAGAAACAAGACCAGAGTGTGATGTCCTGTGTAGAATTCCATCAAAGAGACAGATGGAAAAAGGTGTATGTGGAGGGAGGGCACATACACACACACACACACACACACACACACACACACACACACACAGAGAGAGAGAGAGAGAGAGAGAGAGAGAGAGAGAGAGAGAGAGAGAACGAGAGAGAGAACACACTGTTTTTCTCTCGATGTCTCTATACCTTACCCAGAACTCACTTGAGGATCTCCCCTCTAGAGCCATTTTCACAGCCTCTGCCAGGAATCACTTACCAAGTATTTCTGAGCAACTGATGGTGATTCGGGAAAATGTTTCATGAATTGGACATGAATATCACGAAACAACATTAGCTCTCGTTTCTGAGTGTACTGTGTAACAAGCACCTTGTTAACTATCCCACAGACCTTACGCCATGGCCTCCTTGACAGAACCCCAGCAACAGCAGCAAGCATAAAGGCCCTGAAGCTGGACTGTGCTGGGCATTCAGGAAACAGCACCGGGCAGTGGTGGCTGCAACACCCAGAACAAAGAGGATACAGTGAAGGGGGCAATTGAGGCAGGTGGGGCTGGTGCGGATTGAGTCAGGCTTTTTAATCTGCTGAAGGATAGATAGGGTTTTAATGAAGACTGTGTTGGGGAGGGGTGGAGACCAGAAGAGTGATATGGTGTCCAGATAAGATCAACTCTGCTGGTGGCTGGCTGAGAACAGACTGTAAAGGGGAGGTCAGGGCTCTTGAAGGGAGGTCAACAGTTGACCGCTGCAGCCATCAGGAAAGCTGACGATGCTCAGCCTAGAGCAGTGGTTACCAACTACACGGTTCTTTCCCTTTGTGAAACATCCGGCAATGTCTAGGGATGGTTTGGCTTCTCACAGCTTAGAGGGAAGGGAGACTGGTATGTGTTCCTAGTGGGTAGAGAGATATGATAAATGACACCTCAGAGTGTCCGGCTGCCTCCCCTTTACAAAGAATTATCGAGCCTGGGCCTCGATGTCCCTAGAGCTGAGGCAGAGGAACTGGTATAACGTGGTAACTGGTATAAGGGGGAGGGATGACCAGCTTCTGAATAGGTCTCGAAGGTAGGACCAGGGGGCTCTCAGTAGACTGCAGATGGGCTGTGAGAAACAGAAAGGGGCCAGGGGTGGTTTTCTGTTTGTCACAGGAGCAGTGAAGAGTGAAGTTTCTGAGATGAGGAGGAGCAGATTACAGGAGCGAAGCCAGGAACTCAGTCCCCATCCCTACGGGTCTCCTCCCATACTGCTAGTGGAAAAAAAAATGCATAGCTAATCCAAAGCAGGGAACCCCATGCCCAGTTGTTTCTAGTTAACTCTGAATTGCATTGTCTACGCCTCCTGCAGCTTCGCTGCCTTGCTTGTCTTTTCTATTACTGCTTTTAGTTAATGGGTTTCATTATGATATTTTCATACATGTGTATCATTGTTCTTTGCTCATACTCCCCCATCATTCTCTTGGCTCTCCTCTCCTCTTCTGACTTAGTCCCCTTCCAGACTCCAGTCTCTTTTCTGTTGTCTTAGAGGAGGACGGGAACAGGATCCCCATTCTGAACCACCACAGAAACAATTTACACAACTCCCAGGGCAGTTGAAACACCGATCTGAGCTCCTTACCACCAGGTAAGCAGCTCTAAGAAGAAGGAGGAGAGCCCAGGACTAGACAGGTTATGTCATGTTTTATTATTTTATGATGTTACAGTATATTATGCTAAGTCTATATTACATTGCTTGTTATCTTAATTTTTAAATTTTGTTTTGCTTTAAGTGCACGAGTGTGTTTTGCCTGCATGTATATATACCACAGGTGTGTCTGAAAAGGGAGTTAAATCCCCTGGCACTGGAGTGACAGATGACTGCGAGCCACAAATGTGGGTGCTGGGAGCCAAACCCTGGTCCTCGGCAAGAGCAGCATGAGCTCTTAGCCACTGAGCAGACTCTCCTGACTCAGGCTGTGTTATTTTTTAAAGAGGAGGAAGAGGAAATAATGATAGCTTGAATCTATGATAAGAAAAGAAAAGCTAAAGGACTCCTTACACCCAGAAGAAGGGACAGAGCAAGTTCCACGAAGAACAGACACTTGGGTGGGCTTGAGTGGCTCTTGGCAGTGTCTCAACAAAGTCCAGCTGCCATAAGCAGGAGAGTGCCGGGTAAGTCACTGGAAAGGCAAATGCTTCATATTTCTCTGGCCAAGACAGCGGCATCGAGAAACTGCACATTCTCGGTCATTCCTTCACTCACGTCACTGACCGCTCCCCCTGGGCTACATCACCACGTCTGCTGTCTGCGATGCAGAGAAGGAAGAGTTACCGTCCCTGTCTGACAGCACAGTGACGTAGATACATGTGCCATTAGTGGAGGTGCAAAGCCAGGTGGAATTTAAGGCTTTGTTGGAGAAGGCGTGGAAAGCAGCTCACCCCTCCTGAGCGCCATCAAGTATAAAAAAGAAATGCTGACTTTGATTTCACCGCAGCGCTGGGAAGTGAGAAAACAGAGTCCATGCTCCACAACCCCACAGCCCTGAGAATGTCTGGGTGTGGCAGATCGCCTGTGTCCAGAAAGACAGCTGTGTCCCCAGATAGATGTCCCATCCTCCCCAGGGTGCTTGGCTTCCTTCAGCCCCTCTCCTTGTTGTTGGGACCTTGTGAGATTAGTAACTCTGGTTAGGACAGATGCTTAGAGGCTGTCCATCCAATGCCCTTCAACTTGGCTCCAGAGGTTCCCAGGGTCTATAGAGGCAGCGGCAGGTGAGAAACTAGAAGGAAAACGTGGACCACGTTCTCTTAAACTTCAACCGCAGCAACAGGTTTTCACTTATTTTACTGGTCTTCATCTTCCTACTAGACTTCATTTAATGGTGGGTTATAAAGCTGGATGTGGTTTGGGAAGTGCCCATCCTAGCTGTGTAGAGAAAAATTCTGGGTGAGCAATTGCTTTTGAGGATATCGCCCTCAGGAAGCTAAGAGAGAACCTGGGTTTTGTAACTGTGTCCCCAGTCACCTCATTGCAGTGGCCACCAGTACAGGGGCTCTTGCTTCTCCTAGAAACAAACAGATCAGGGTCACACAATAGGTTTGCTGAGCTGAGGGGGGCGGGAGGAAGAGCTGGGAGGAACCATTGTTTAGGGATTGTGCTGAGAACCGCTCCTTGCCTGCAGGTCAAGGTGTGCTAGGGAGAGCAGGAAGAACCAGGGTGTGCCCTGGGTAAGAAGCTTGCATTCCCCCAGGGAGCACCAGGAAACCCCAAGAGCTGGCAGGTGGTAACCTAGACTGAGCCCTAGAAGAAATAAAGATAAACAGTTCTCTGTCACCATGGACCCAGGTCGCTTTTCCAATCAGGATTCATCTCCAAGCTCGATGAGGGGACACAGAGGAATCAGACGGGGTGATGGAGAGAAGTCTACAGCCCAGCAGGGGAGTGAGGGGGCGCTCGTTAATAACTGTGACCACAGGGAGAGCAATGAGAATCCAAAGAGCAGGGACCATGCCACAGCCGCTGGTGAAGAGGCCACCATTGGTGCTTTCCCCCACCGGTGGCTCTGAGCTGCCACCTGAGGCAATAATCAGACAAGAATTGACAAGGGAGGGCTCAGTGGGAGGTGGGGGACAGGGAGGGCCTCATTCGTTCTGAAACAGGGAGAGTTCTGAGAGGAAGCTTTCAACCATCCACTAAATCCCGTTCCTTCTAGAAGTGGAGGTGGGGTCTTCGGGCATCACTGTACTTTGAAAACCAAATGGGCCATAGCACCACAGCTTCCAGATAGCTGTGAGATTTGATTGACAACGACCCCTAGGCTCATCTATTTGAATGCTTAGTCCCCTGGGAACTGAGCTGTTTGGGAAGGACTAGGAGATGAAATCACTGAGGGTTGGGCTTTGAGGTTAAGAAGCCCTTGCCAGCCCAGCTCTCACTGTCTGCTTGCTGCCTGGGAATCAGGACAAGGCTCTCAGCTCTTCCTCCTGCAGCAAGCCTGCCTGCTGCCACACACCCACCGTGCTGATAAGGGACCAGCCATCTGAAATTGTAAAGAAGCTCCCAATGAAATGCTTTCTTCCATAAGCTGCCTGAGTTAAGGTGTCTCTTCCCAGCAATAGAACAGTAAATAAGACTGTGGCTCAGGGGGATTTGAGTTTGCTGTCTGAGGAGAAGAAACCAGCTACAGATAGAGAGACTGTGGGAGGCTTCTGAACAATATAACATCTCATTTATTCTTCCTCCCAGGGGAAGAAGCTGAGGTTGACAACAAGGGAAGGGACCACCTCATGCCTGTGCAGGTGCTATGTGGATGACATTCACTTGGACTTCTCCCTCCTTTGGATTTGCTTGGAAATCAGCCCAAAAATCATAAGGAATTATCATCCTTCCAGGTCAGATTGAATATGGTATTTATTATCCTTTTGGCCCTTCTTCACATTGGTCACGTGACATCACTCAAACTGTGGTGGGAAGATAAAGAAGCATTGTCAACCCCAGGCACCTCCTCAAACCTTTCTGGAGAGAAGATGCCAGATGGAGTACTGGGAGGGAGGTATTACAGCTATCCTTGGCTGATAGGGTGGCTGGATTTCGATACAATCGGTGCTTAGAAAATTAAGTCATAATTAAAGAAGAGTTGGAGGCAGTGAAACCTTATTCTTCAAACTCCTTGCCCTGGCAAAATACAATTCTAAGTGCATCGAGGTTCACTGAGATGTGTAGACATTGGGGTCTGGCTAATTTCACTGAGGGGTTTTTCTTTTATTTACAAGGTCTTTATAATAAAGTTCAAATTACTAAAATAGTTCTGTGCGTTCTTCGGTGGTCTTGAAGTGGAATAATACTTTTTTTGGTTAAAACATCTTAATGTATTACAAAGCAGAAAAGATAGCAACGAAGCATTGCATTTCCCATCATTGTTACACATCACCTGAGATAAATACCTTACAAAACAACAGACAGAAAATCATGGCAGCAAGTACACGACAGAGGAAATGGCCTGTTTCCTAAAGGTCAGGAAGTGTGTGTGTGTGTGTGTGTGTGTGTGTGTGACAGGAGTGGAGGTGGGGCTGGAAATCCTAATTCCCTTTCCAAGGACACGTCCCAATCACCTAACTTGCCCTCACTGGGCCCTATCTGTGAAAGGCCCCCCCTATTTTCAAATACTGTCACACTTTAACTGGCCTTTAGCATAATGGCCTTTGGAGCAGGATGGCAGTGGTAACCAGTATGAGTCAGCATTTTTCTATAAAGATGTTATGTCTATGTGCAATGAAAATACATGTGCATTTGAACTCATCTGTCTTCTTCAAGTTTTAAGCATTAAGCATGCTTTTCTAAACACAAATATATATATATGTGTGTGTGTGTGTGTGTGTGTATACATATAATACAAAATAAGTGTGTATTTTAAGGAGGTAAGAAAATTCCCCTCTTCCACTTCCCTGGTAATCAGAAGGAATACTCACTCACAGGATAGATTGTTAGGCCTTCTCGTCTTCCCTTTTGGGGGTACACTTGTGGGTCACTTGCACAGAAACAAGTCCTAGGTTGAGATGTGGTCTGGTCCTCACAGAGTAGGTGGAGAATGTCGGCAGGGTGAACAGATGCTTGCGGAGGCAGGAAAATAACGGAGGCCTGCCTCCTAAAAGTTCCACCCTCCCACTTGGGATGATAACTGATAACAAAGCCGTTAGTATAAAGCCTTTGGAAAGTATTTCAGTTCTAAACCATTGCAAGACGGTTTGGACCTGAACACAGCAGTCCAGGCTGCACTGGCGTATTTTTATGCTTAGATCCAGTTTATACTCACTTTTTAGGAAAGTGAGGGCCTGCATTTTCTTATTTGAAAAGATGAACTGATTCACCAAATCTTATGTCCTTGAGCTATCTATGGTCAGAGAATGTATGGCTGTGGTTCCCAGAGACTAGGCTCAGAGACGATGGTGTGTCCAGCAAGAGAAGCATCAAGAGGATCATACTGGCAGAGGGGTACTTATCCTAGCCAGAGACAGCAGACTCTCCAGTCAGGCACCGAGGCACAGAGCTGGGCAAAGCACACGTTATCTGGTAGCATGGGGCACCAGGGCTCAAGGTTTAGGCTGAGAAAGGCGCTGGGCACTGAACTTTCCATGTCATCACGTAAGTGGCTTGGAAAACGGTTTGGTTGATTTAGAAGAATTCAGCTTGAGCACATGTGTGGTTGGTGTTTGGAACCCAAGTACGTGCCTTGATATCTGTCTCCATTAAATTCGGTTCTGCTACAGTCAGCTCATTGTCACAGCTCCAAAAGGTGACAATGGGGGCACGATTCCGTCACCCACATGTCCTCGTTCCTATCTCTGTGGTCCAGATTTGATCAGCATGCACTCTGGACAGTGTATCATCTGCTGAGGTCCATCACTAAAGACCCCCGCTGTATCCTCCACGACGGTTCTTCAATCCTATGTCAGTTTAATCGCCTTTCTATTTCTTGCTTGTGAGGAAATCCTTTGCTGTAGATCAGCTCTAGCAGCTAATAACCTTGACCCAGCATGAGGTGAATTTGTCAAGCCTCATTTAATAACCCTAACCCCTAAACAATGGGGTGAATTTGACAAGGTTTATTTCTTAGCGGGTGATACCTCGCCTCAGAGTTTTCTCCTGTGTTAGGTAATCCCCGGAGCTCTGAGGGCTCTTTCCTGACTCCAGCAATGAGTATAATGAATTGCAGTACGTGGCAATAAAACAAATCCATCTCCACAGACATGTCCAGAATTTGATTTGCTAATTTCTGTTCATTCCCAAATATTTCTTACTCTATGTAATCACACTGCCTACGGATTCCAGCTGTCAGGCTACCCAATCATCGACTTTGGCACTGGACTTGGCTCAGAATCTATCAATTACCTTTGTTCGCTTTAGGAAAACTAACGCATAGAAATCATATACTCCTTCAAAAAAATTCATCAACACATTTTGAAGAGAATGTTCCTTGAGAGTCTGATTATTGGCTGGCGCTGCTCCGGCTGCTGAGGTGCAGTGGCAAACAGGTGAAGCCTTAGACCTCGTAGAGCTTCCATTGGCGAGAACAATCATACAGATGGAAAGTCAGGTAAAAATAAGGTGTCAGGGTTGGGGACAGAGCTCAGTTGGTAAAGCGCTGCCCTTGCGAACGCAAGGATCTCAGTTTGGTCCCCAAGCCACTGCAGGACATAGTGTGTGTGCACACTTGTAGTTCTAGCACCCCAGGGACAGAGGCAGAGTGACCCCTGGGCCTCACTGGCAGCCTAGCCTACTTGGCGAGAGACCATATCCAAAAGCAAACAAACAAAGAAAAAAAGTGTATGGTATCTGAGGAATAATACCTATTCCATAGCATATCAATGTGCTTGCATGCACGCATGAACACACACCTACACACACACACACACACACACACACACACAGACCTGCACACGTCCACAAACAGTAATACAATTTCAGGTAGTTGCAAATACCATGCAGAATAATTCAGGGTGGGACATGGATGTGATTAGCAAAATGTAAGACATAATAGCTGGAAAGGAGGTTAATCATGTCACTATTCACTTATTCTGTCTGCACTGTAACACCGATCTTACCCCTACCCTATTTCATTCTGCAAACATGCTCACTTCACTATACCTTACAATATGTAAAATGAACTTTACAATGAACAGAAAGCACAAGCCTTCTTACTGATAACTGCAATTCAGAAGTATTTGTTGATGAGGGTCTCATTTTATTTTGGGAGGATCATGATGTGCTCGGTTTGGAGTAACTGAAAATAGTGGTATCTGTTTCCATATTTAAGCCTGAAAGTCCAGCCTCCTTATCCCAGAGAATGAGAACCTGTAGTGCAAACTCTAATTGGCCTTAATAATAAAAACCAGGTGTTAGATATGGAGGTAAATGCTGAAAGCTCAGAGAAGTAAAGGAGCCAGCCACTAGAGAGACTTTTTACCTCTATCAAATCCTCAGACTGAAGGGGGCAAGATCATTTCTCCACAGATTCTCAGAATGAAAGGCCCAAGCTCCTGTCTCCTCCCACCTTATATACCCAGACAATTCCCTCTCTGTCTCCACCTCCGTAGTGTTAGGATTAAAGGCGTCTGACTCTCAAGTACTTGGATTAAAGATGTGAGCCACCACCACCTGGCTCTATTTCTCTTTGAGACTGGATCGGCCTAGTGTAGCCCTGGGTGGCCTTCAATTCACCAAGATCCTTCCACCTCTACCTCCTGAGTGCTAGGATTAAAGGTGTGTGCCACCCACCACCACTGCCTGGCCTCTAAGGCTAACTAATGACTCACTCTACACTCTGATCCTCAGGCGACCTTTATTTATTATTATTTATTATCACAAACAAAATATCACCACGATGACTAGAATGCACCATGAATAGAATTTACAATTATGGCTAAGAGTAAAGTACAGCCTCAAGTACCTACCTCCAAAATTTCTTAAGAAAAAAAAATGAAACTTTGGTTGTCTCTGCCATGCAGGATTTCAGGGCAGAATAAAATAATTATCCTCAAGAGCCTGGAATGATGGCATACATCTCTCATCTCAGCACCCGAGAAGTTAAGGCAGGAGGACTAAATAACATGATCTTGTGTCAGGGGGCTGGGGGAAATGTACCCCGAAGGAAAAGAGTAAGGGACTGGGTTAGACATCCAACCTCCTTAATCTGGACAATTCCCTAGCGTTTAGGACAATTCTGCTTAAGTTCTCCCACTTTCAAAGCTCACTAAATAATAAATAGATTTCGCAGGATAAGCAAAAGCTTGATCTGGTCATTGCCTTCTAAAATCATTAATGGTTTCTTCACTATTCAGCCCCGAGAAAAGTGTGCAAAGCATATAAAATATACCCCCTTTATTATTCCAACACTTCCTTGCCTCCAGTGTTTTCATACTATGAATATTCAGCTCTCGGGTTTAAATATTTTTTTTCTGATCTTTTCACACGTAATCAGCAGAGTTCTGTCCTGTCAGGACACATACAATTCTATTTTCAATTACACATACAATCTCTCTTGGGGACAACGGGAAGGAGTGAAGTCCTGGCTTCTGACATGGTGATTAAAAAAAAAATCTTTGAGAAAGGTGCAGAAAAAGGGAAGTGCTTGAACAAGAAATGCATCTCGGTCTGAAGAGGTGAGACAGCCCGGAGATGCCAGGCATGATGAACAGGTATAAATGCCAGTCCAGGAAGTGCCGCCCCATGGTCTTCTGAACTGAGCAGCTTGTCCGAATGATGCTCAGCAGGAAAGAGCGATAACACTAACACCAGATAATGCTGCTCCACCAAGTCTACAGCGACGATCAATGTTTTGCTCCCCAGTGTCCCGGATGAAAGCCCAGTGCCAGGCACGTGTTAGGTGATAGCTGAATGCGTTTCAGGCACCTGCTGCATGTCTGAATGAAAACAACAGGCAGGCAACTCCTGTGGCTGCTTGCCAGAACACTGTTAGGGAGAAAAATGTCCCCCTTCTTGCTGACGACGAGATTCAAGCCAGGGGGGCAGCCAGGAAGTTAGGAATGTAGCAGGGAGATGAAGAAGAGGTTCTGATGGTGGTAGAGATCCTAGGACGGACAGAGGTCCTAACAGGACAGAATGACAGCCCAGCAGCAAGAAACCAGTACATGACTCTCTGCTTTCCCAGGGTCTGTCAGGGAGGGGAGGGGGTAGGAGGGTTTTAAAGCCAGTAATTCACATCAGACAATGGTGGGTTCATGTCTTTAATCCCAGCACTCAGGAGGCAGACGCAGGCTAATCTCTCTGAGTTGAAGGCCAACCTGGTCTACTGATGAAGTTCCAGGACAGCCAGGGTTACACGGAGATACCCTGTCTTGGAATAACAAAAAAAACAAAGATCACAGAGCCAGTAACTCTACCTGAGATAGAATACCAAACCTCTGTGGTTATTGCCTTCATCTAAGTGGGAACAGGACCTTTCCTATCTCACCCCCTCTTACTTTCTGTGTTAATGAGACTTGGGAGAAGTCGGAGTAAATTCGTGGTTTTAAAGAGAAAGTCCCAGGACGGCAGTACACTGGGATAACTTGTCAGCTTGTCTTTGTTCTTGAACTGAAGTCTGATTTTTGCCTCTTGGTAGAAGAAGCCCAGACAAGTAATTTCTTCCCTATCTGTTGTTTCTTCAAATGAAGGGTGGCGGGAGTAGGAACGGGTTTCATTTTTCTTCTATTATTGATGGGAGACTATGGCCCCTCTACTTACAATTGTCCTGGGAGACCTTTGTTTAAGTCACATGTTAAAAATGTTCCTCACCTTGTGAAGGCTCATGGGGGGGTTAATCACATAATTTAAAATGATTGATGATTGGAGGTGGGACCTTGTGCTCCCCGGTTAACTTTCTAGACAACTCCAAAGTCGTTTCAAGCCGTAGACATAATAATCTGCCTTTGTTATAAGGTTAAAATATGTTCGCTGTCTGACAGGCAGGAGCCATGGGGATAGAATTTCTCCATTGGCATTTCTCATTACCAGCTTTATAAAATCAAAATGCCAGGCAAACAGTAATTCCTTTTGGTTCAACTGCCTTTATTTCTACTCCTCATTTCTGGGGATACATCTGATGTAGGAGGGCAAAGGTCGGGAGGAAACATCTCCTGGCTGACCTCCATCACTGCATAT
Source organism: Alexandromys fortis (assembly GCF_014885135.2). Lineage (NCBI taxonomy): Eukaryota > Metazoa > Chordata > Mammalia > Rodentia > Cricetidae > Alexandromys > Alexandromys fortis. The sequence continues at coordinate 2,821,623 of NW_026067974.1, forward strand.
TTCCTCTAAGGGCCTTTGGGTGACTGATGGCGATGTGTGTCTGGTGTAGACAGTCTCTTTCCCTGGCTATAGGCCCAGGAAACTAGAACGTCCAGCTTCCATGCACATATACATGTATGTGTATAGTACAACATGTATGTGTACACGTACATGTATATGTATGTGTATATATGTATATCTATATACATATGAACATCCAGTTTCCATATATATGTGTGTGTGTGTGTGTGTGTATAAACACTCACATCAAGAAGATTAAAGATTCTGGATAGTTAGAAATTGAGCTGCCGAAAGTTTGCAAAATTATGTGTTCTGTGTCTATGAGTTTTGTGGCCAGATAAGCACTGTCCATTATTTATTTTAGAGTTTCTCAGTGTCAAAAAAATTAAATAAAAATAACTGTTCAATAGCTCCTGGTTTAACTCAAGCTCCTTTCTTAGCTTTGCTTTTGTTGTGGTGTTAGGGATTGAACTCGGGGACTCCTGCATGCTAGGCAAGCACGCACTCTACCCCTGAGTTAAACCTCAGTCTACAGTGAGCTTTCCAGGTGATGTAGATGGTGTGATTATAGCTTAGACAGAGAGAGCAAGCTGATAACATTAAGGAACCATCCAGCCGAGTGACGGAGCACGCCTTTAATCCCAGCACTCAGGAGGCAGAGGCAGGTGGGTCTATGTGAATTTGAGGCTAGCCTGGTCTATATAGTGAGCTCCAGGACAGCCAGGGCTACACAGAGAAATCCTGTCTCAAAAAATCAAACAAATTGGGAGAGGCAGGGGGAGGAAGGGAAGGGAGTGAAGGAAAATATATAGTTCAATAAAACAATAAAAAAGTTAAAAAAGGCAAACAAAAAAATAAGGAACCACCCTTAGGCTGACTGGTTTGATATCTGCTTATGTCTATATTCTCTTTGATTTATTAGTTAAATTCCAGTTTTCCAATTGGCTTAAGTCCCTTTATGATTTATTTGTTACTATATAAATATAATAATTTGAAGAAATCTTCACTGGAACACTGAACATCAGTATCTGAGGAGAGCAGAAAACAGCTTATCCTGGTTCTAAGCTGCTGCTGCATCTTCCTTTAGGAGGGAACACTCCTTCCCGCCCTTCTGGGTGAATTCTGAGGCAGACGCTATGACGCTTCAGGCCTCTTTCAGATCGCTAAAAAGTCTTTGGATCACCTTAGACATCTAAACATCCTCAGCCTAGTCTAAAGTGTGAACCTTGACTGAACTGAAAGTACCATCATCTGCTGGGGTTTCTGTCCTCCGCTCTTTACAGCCCAAAGGTGGGGGCATGGTAGAGAGGAAGGGTGTGCTGCCAGGGGATACGGAATGTTCCTGTCACATCAGTACTGTTCATCACTCTGGTTCAGTGTTTGGCGCCTGTTGTTGGAGGGCTCTCAGGATGTTCCGTGGGTCTCCTAGTTCTGAGGACAGGATGAACTCTTTAACTCAGTGCCTGAGTGTCATGCCACCTACTTCCAGCATCCTAGGTCAAATCTTCTTGATCTCCTAGATGGTTCAGTTAACCAGAGAATCCTTTTTTGGCCTGAGGAGAAACTGATATCGGTGAGACACAGTTTCTTTTAAATCACAGCCAAGAGCTCCCATCTTCAGGCCTTGCTTCTCAGGCACATGAAATATGGAGCAGATTCCACACAGCTGGGTCCCCACCTCCAGGGTACATTTATGAAGTTCTCTGGGTGTCCAGGTAAAAGCCGTGCCTTGAGTATAGATGAGAGCATCCTTTCCCTTTCTCCGTGGTGTATGTAGAAATTGAGGCAGGCTGCAGCAGGATGCGGTGTGAGGGTGTGAGGACTAACATCTCTTATGAAAAGGCTCTGACGTCCAAACTCACTTCCACCCAGCCATAACCTTCCTGGGAGTCACGGTGACACGCTCTGTGTGAGTGGAGAGCATCTCCCAATAAGCTCTCTAAAGGGCTCAGAATGAGTGTCGCTCTAAAACGTAAAAACCCAGCTGCCAAGAGTTTAAAGAGATATCTGGTGTCAAAATTATATTTGAGCAGTGTCTCCTCCTCACAAAATGGCAAAAAAAAAAAAAAATGGGCATCATCTTTGCAGGCAGTGAGAAGGAACACTCAAGGTAGTAATGATTTATGACTGGCTGAGGATGGGACGTTATTTAGATACAGAACATTGGTTTTCACAGGATATAGTCAGTGGTTAAAAAGCAAGGATAACAATATCAGATTAGGTGGAAAAGATCAAAATGCACATTTATGCATCGCATATGATAGCAGTTTTATAACGTGCAAGCTTATTTGTGGGTTTCTATGTTTATATCTTCATAAAATTATTAAAAAGACACATAATCTGGTATACGTCTGTGCCCAGTGGGCAAAGTCTGCCCATCAGGAATCAACATCTTCATCTTTCTAATTTTGCCATCTGATGAAAAAATTATAAATTGGCAGCAAGTGGGACCATGATCTTATTTTGGGGCTTTTTCCCCCCTCTTTTTAGCTGTATCAAGAGCGGCACTACTGGCCTTTTAGATGGCAACTAGCCAGTACTGCAAACCAGGATTTTAATGAATTCCCTCCTTCTGATGCCTAATTTAAGCCCAATTTAAAGTGAACAAAACAAACATATTATCCCATAAAGAGGAATGAGAGCTCCTTTGTTGTCCTGGCTTTGAGTGTTGGATCTCTTTAGAACAAGAAAAATGGAGCAAAAGAAACGAGCTAAAAAGGCTCGACGCCTCTTCTGTTCGGGCTTTTCTCATTAAGGCTGAATGCCATAAGATGACATTTCAAAAGGTAGGTTTTGGAAGTGTGTCTTTGATTCAATTTCTTCACCTGAAAGTTGAGAAAGGAATAATCTAGATCTGTGTGTCGTGATTCCCCGGGGTGGTCGAATGATCCTTCACAGGGGTCTCCTAAGACCATCAGAAAACACAGATATTTGCATTATAATTCATAACAGCAAAATTACAGTTCTGAAATAGCAATGAAAATAATTTCGTGGTGGGGGAGGTCACCACAACATGAGGAACTGTATGAAAGGGTAGCAGCGGTAGGAAAGTTGAGACCTACTGTTCTAGATACAACAGTAGGCATGCATGGAGATATTTCATCCTCAAACATTTTTATCTCACCTCTTTCCCCCCAACTAAAGAACCAGACACACACAAACATGCAAGCATGCGTGCACACTTGCGCGTACACACACAAAACTTTCCTTCCTTCTGTATGTATATACCACACTCCCCACTAATCTGTCTTCTAAATGCTCCGAATCCCACAGAATAATGAACTCGTGACTGACCCCCACCCCAAGAAAGGAAACTCCTCAGAAGAGATGAGTGAAAGATAGGATGGAGAGCCACCACATCTGGAGGCTACATCTGTCTTTTAGCAGAACGTGGCCATGCATGCCTACTGTCCACCCGTTCTACTTTTTGACTGGACAAAGGGTTTTACTTTTTCTTGACTTGTGTAAGTGTTCTCTGTCCATCTTTGTGTGTGTTGTGTATCTTTCCAGTCTATTGCTTGCCTATTGCTTAATACTGCTTATAGTATTTACTTAAGATTTGTCTATTTCTTTTATTCTGCATACACATTAGTGGCTTCATTATTATGTTTCACACACTATGTCATTATCCTTTGTTCAGGTCCCCAAATGTCCCCCATTCTCTTTTCCTCTCTTCTCTTTGGTCTGCTTCCTGGCTCCCAATAGTCCTCTTTCACGTCACACACACACACACACACACACACACACACACACAAATCTAGGTTCTGACTATAAGAGAGAATTGTCTTTTTTCTCCCCCATTACCCTATCCTGCTTTTCTCCTTCCTCTTTCTTTAACACTTACTCCCCCATTATAGATCAGTTTTACTTTAATACTGTGTATATATATATATATATATATATATATATTAGATATATAATCTAGTTTTCACATATGACAAAGGCATGCTATATCTATCTTTTTAATATTCTTTTTGGTAGTAACTTTTACATAACATACAATAATGATGGGCATCTGTTGACTTTTCACTTATCTATGTAATTCTCCTGTGCTCACACATGTTCCTCCTCTTTCTCATCTGTTCCCTCTCATTAGTTCCTTCCCCTTCTCCAAATGGTGTCCCTTCTGCATTCACGCCATATATTTATGTATATATGTACACACTAGATGCACACCTAAGTATAGTTAGTTATAGATTTCTCATAGGAGAGGAAATGTGTGATATTTTGTTTCTTCCCCTCAATACCCTGTGCTGTTCATTCTTTTTCCTTTAGATCCCCTTCTTCCAGAGACCCGATTCTCATGCCACATAAATGTGTATGCCAATTTTTATATTAAAAAGAAGATTCCACGTGTGAGAGAAAATGACCCTATTTGTCTCTCTGAGCCTGCACTTTATGCAAATGATGTGATTTGATTCTTTTTCATGACAGATTACAACTCCATTGTGCATATATAGTGTGCCTTATGACATACAACTCCACTGTGCATATATAGTATGCCTTATGACATACAACTCCACTGTGCATATATAGTATGCCTTATGACATACAACTCCATTGTGCATATATAGTATGCCTTATGACATACAACTCCATTGTGCATATATAGTGTGCCTTATGACATACAACTCCACTGTGCATATATAGTGTGCCTTATGACATACAACTCCACTGTGCATATATAGTATGCCTTATGACATACAACTCCATTGTGCATATATGCTATTTCTTGTGTCTCCTTCTCTCTGATGTTGAGCATCTAGGCTGGTTTGTACATCTTGGCTTTTGTACTGCTCATGGTGTCTTTTGGTCTATAAAGGTTTCATGTAATATAGACGAGTTTCTTTTTCTTGTGTGTTTTGCAGGGCTGGGGACACACTCCAGAGCTTAGCCTGTGCTAGTCAAACGCTCCATCAGTGAGTCGCATGTCTGGCCCTTGTCCTTTGTTTTCACGATGTGTGCAGACCTATAAGAGTTTATTATCTTAATATAACTAAAGATCATTAATTCATCTGACATTCATTTTGTTTTGTGTGTAATATTTTTCTTATATATATTATGTAACAGGTATGTAACAATTTTGTTTTTTCCTGTTATATGGATCTTTTTTCATTCCTTTTTAACTTTCTAACATTTTACCTAATTCATAAATAAGCTTGGATGTGATTTGCACTTTTAATGGCATACAACATTTAATTTTAAAAAAGTATTAGTATTTACGTATCTAGTACCAAATTGATGGACTCAGGAGTTTAAGGCGCCCTGTCATAAACTTTTGTAATGAGTCAATCAGTACAAATTGCTTACTCTTTGCTTCATTTATTATTCATTAAATAGCTCTTAAACACAAATATAAATTATTGTATTTTATTAGGATTTTTACAGTCCTCTTAAGGCCATTATGCAGATTCAGAGCAAACTCAAAGTGTTTTCTTGGGTGGAATTGCTATAAGATATTCCTAAAACAGTAGAGAACAATGTGGAGACATACTTCCTTCCTTAATCTTATTCATCTCTCCCAAGACATGAAGTGTGTTTTGAACCCTTGCCTTCTCTGCTTTGCTTGTATCTGTCATCCTGAATCAAGCCATTATTACCATCGGCACAAACCATTTCAATGGTTTCCTTTATTATCCTTGTTTTGGGGGTTTTCCCGCAATAAGATATATATTTCACATGAGCTTGAGGGCAGGGAGACCGAGGCTGCTAGGCCCCTGGCAGTAGGAGTGTGAGGCCATTTGTTCACATCTCTGTGGATAAGAAAGAGGAGAAAGAACCCCGGGCTGGGAGTGGGGTGAGAGCTAGCCCACATAAGGCCTCCACTCTAGTAACCTCCTTCCTCCAGCTGTGCTTCATCTCCTAAAGATCCGTCACCCTCCCAAAACAGTGCCACATGTTGGGAACCAGTTTTTTTTTTTAAGAGAAAGGTTTTAATGGTGAGTAAAATACAATGCTGTGAGTACTGCATGAATACAATAACTGTGGCACGTTTGTTTTCTGTGACAAGCTCTTCATGCAAAGGGTGGGGAAGATGGTGCTGGTGACTTAGGCTGATGTGAGTTATGGAACGTAAGATAGTTGAATATACAGTAAGGCCATCCAACTCAACCGGAAAGAGGAACCAGCTCTTACAGGAGGGACAAGTGGGGTCAGACCAAGAATCAACATCAACTGCCCTTCCTTCCTTCCTTCCTTCCTTCCTTCCTTCCTTCCTTCCTTCCTTCCTTCCTTCCTCCCTCCCTCCCTCCCTCCCTCCCTCCCTCTCTCTCTCTCTCTCTCTCCCTCCCTCCCTTCCTTCTTTTCTCTCATTAGAATTATTGATTACTTATGGGTATTTCCCCTGCTTGTATGTATGTGTACCATGTGTATGTGGAGGTCAGAACTCTCTGAGACTGGAGTTACAATTATAAGCTGTCATACTGGAAATTGAACCCAGGTCCTTTGGAGAAGCAGACAGTGTTCTTATCTGCTGAGCTATCTCTCCCGCCCTATGCTTTCTTTCTTTGGAAGGAAAGGCAGGATGCGTGTTCCCAGCTTTGAACAAACACCTTGAGCAAGAGCAGAAGGAATTAGGCAGTGAGTCATCTAATCTACCTTATTCTCAACTACAGGAGCCAGACTTCTTCCTGCAGCCCCAACATAGCTTCCAGTGCCTGGAGAATGACAGGGCTCTAGGTGAGGTCACAAGGTGAGAGATGGCACTTTCCCCTTACCACTTTCCAGAGATGATTATTAGATGACCTCGCCTGACTATGTGTCCCTGTCCCTGTAGTGGAAGATTGTACGTCCAACCCTAAACAACTTGGAAGTCTGTGCATACTCTAAAATGCATTATGGATAGAAAAGAATGACTAATTTCTGCCCCCAGTGGAATCACACACGGTAGTGAAGCGACAGGACCACAATGGCTAAAATATTCATTAGAAACCCATGAGGTCTGTCACACCCCTTTTGTCTTTTTCTAGTTAATGCTATTGGCAATTCCGTTCCCAAGACGTTTTCTATCTTACCACGGTGAGAAAACGGGATTCGGCATGTGTGTTACCGATCTCACCACTTACCAGCATCTGTGTCGGCCCTGGCAAGTCGCTTCAATTTCTTTGTCTACAAAATTCTGTGCAATGTCACCTTGGCTAAATTCTTGAGAAATTCAATGAGATCATCAATCCATATCCTCTTACTCCAAGACACAGTACCTATGTAAAGTAGCTTTCTCTTGTTCTTCTTAGACTCTCTGGCATCTAAGTTATGTTTGAGAGTGAGAAGTGTATGTATGTATGTATGTATGTATGCATGTATATTCCCTGAGATCAGGAGATTCTGGGGTGCCTAGAAAGGGCTAAGTTGGTGAGAGAAGAATGTAAATTTAAGTCATAATGAAGAAGAGAATGTGGGCTGGGGTAGAGGGAACTTTATTTAGATTTTGAGTTGATTCTGGCACCATTTTATATCTCTGTGTATCCACAAATTCGTTTCTCTTAGTTCTCTTAGTTATAATGAACAAGTTAAAAGTAAAATATTGTTGCTACTACAAACAATGTTGAAGAATGAAGGGCTGGAAAAGAAGTTCATGGTGCAATTGCAACACTTGCCCTTATGTAAATCAGTGATCATTTATGCTAATTCCCCTAGAGTGTAAGAGAGCTTCAAACATGATTATGAAATATCCTTCAGACCGAGTTCCCTGCGAGTTGCCATGATAGCAACAGTTATCTGGACTCACACTTGCTCAGCCTTGCCGGGGGTTTTTGCCCTTGCAGCCTGCTCTCCCTTTGAACGTGGGCCTGAGAAGGAAAATTGCTGAGGAGGCAAATGCAGACAGAGCAGACGTCCTAGGGAGGCTTCTCTCGCTCCTCCTTGTCTTTGCAGTGAACATCTCCTCCTGTGTGACCTTGGCAGTTACATCTTGATTGGATTTCTTCCCTGGAATATGTTCAAATTTCCTAGGCATGCTGAGAGGAGAACTGAAGGCTGATGGGAATGAGAAATGCTGTAGTTACTGAGTATCTTAATAGTGAGTCAGGAATTAGACCTTCAAATTTATTTTCATTAATAACGAAAGCAGTAGCAGCCTCCTCTTTTACTCCCCTTCCTCTCATCTATCGGGATCCCTCCCTCCTCTCCCTTTCTCCCCCATCTTCTTCCTCTTTCTTAATTTCAACCATTACTGAGCGAAAAGAAACGACTAAACAATAACTTAAAATAGGTGTTTACCGTTTAGATACAGAATGATACAATGGCCATGCAAAAAGACAAAGAAGCCTAAGTGATTGGAAAACTTGCTCTCTTGCAATTATCACTTTAAGATCAGCGTGGCTGTGGGGAGAGAGGCTGGTTGGTTCTACAGCCCCGGCTTACGTGCTGCCATGGAAACATCTGGGCTGCAGTGCGAACAGGGAAGCTTGTCAGAAAAAATCAACTCTGGCACGGGGAGGTGACAGGGAATGGAAAATAATTTCGACCATGGGGGAACTTCTATTAAGCAAAGCATATGTAAAACCGTCTCTGGAGGCAGAAGAAGATACAGATGTGTCTCCTTCCAGCAACTGTCCTTATTAAGATGGATAGAGCAGTACTCCAGGGAGAGAGAGGGAGGGAGGGAGGGAGAGAAAGAGAGAGAGAGAGAGAGAGAGCTTTGTTGACTTCTTTTCACGGTCCTTTTTGAATAATGGTTTTGCTTTTAATATATGCATCACATTTGTTAATTGTTAAAAATGAGCACCGAAAACACAATTCCTCTTGCAAGCTGACTTAGCTGCATATTCAATCAAATGTGAAAGCAAACTATTGTTTTTCCTGTATGGTAGATTCCTCCAAAAAAAATATAATAATAATTCTCTCCAGACTTTGGCAGGAGGTAGCTGACATTGAGAAAGGGAAAAGGATGGGACAAAGAGGGAGGCTGGTAGGAAGGACCAGGACATTAGGACCTACATCAGAGTGCTCTTGCTCCTTAGTAACTGGTGATCTTAGGCCACCAAGAAGAAACAAAAACTCTGCGTTTCATGTTCATTTTCCCCTTTAGAACAGGAAAGGCTGTAGGGTAAGAACCCAAGGAAGCGCTTTGTGAGCTACGGTGTGGCTGGGATTGCACCATTGTGTGTATTCGCTCCTTTTCCTGAAGGAGGCTACCTGCTCCACTGCGCAGCAGGGTGTGGCCACACCCTGCAGTGAGGGAGCCTTTCACAAGTTGCCTTTTCCCATAGATGTCTAAGGGGAAGGCACTGTGCTAGGAATGAGCTGTGATGAATCCCAGGAAATTAATTAAGCTCTAATTACCTTTAATCATAGACAAAATCGAAAGTATGGTAGACAGAATCCCACACCCTGCTAAGGGCTCCAGAGAAAAGGATGCAGGCTCACTGAAAGAGAGGGTTGAAACAGTCTAGTGTGTCTGAGTGTGGGAGCCAAGGGAAGGGGGGTGCGGGTTGAGATGAGGGCTAGATGGTGCTAGGCTCAAACAGTGTCACTCTAAGTGAAACAGGAAACCTTCCAAAGGTTTAAAACAATTGAGACACATCCATCTTGTTCCTGGGTTATGCTACAGAGTCTCTTTGAGCTCAAATTTTAGCTATTTTTAGAGTACCTTAACACACCCTTTAAAATCAGCTCTGGTTCTCACCGTTAAGGGAAATCAATAGATTGGGCTGAGCTCAGTTTACTGTCACCTTCAAAGCTTCCATTGGAGACCTCCGGCTTCCATGTGTAGTAGACGGCGGGCTTAGAACGCTGGTAGCTTTTTAGAACTGAGGAACAAGAAAGAACGGACCGAAGCTTTTTTTTTTTTTTTTTTTATCAGAAAAGCTAACATAATGAATAGAAAATCTGAACTTCACTGCATGTGGGGGAAAAGACATTGTTGGAGGATTTTTGATAATTCTCTATAATTTTTTTTCTAAAACAGTCAAGAATTTACAGAATAATGTTTTCAGCAGGAAAACATATAAAACTCTGTTCTATTATGCTTTCTGTTTTAAAATTTTCTTCTGGGCAGAGTCCCGCCACAGAGGGGGGAAAAAAAGCTAATTGGACATTTGATTCATCTGGACAGCTGTGAATGGAATTTTTGCTAACCAGCAGCAGATGCCGACTAAAACAGTACAGCAAATGAATGGCCATTGGCATGGGCAGGATGCACAGCTCAGCGAATGGCCCTTGGCATGGGGAGGATGCTAGTTAGTTGCATGTGCCATGCTCAGGTCCCCAAATGTCTCTGAGTCCTTCTCTTTATTTTCCTTGACATTTTTTAAAAATTAAATATGTCTATAAATTAATCTTAGTCATTTTAATGGGGCGTGTCAGTCCTCCCTTTGGCATGAAGAGGCCCTGTCTGAGTTTTTGTAGCACTCCAGAGAGGGAATCGGTAAAGCCTGGTTGGGGAATGCTCGCTTTCCAATTGGAAACACAGGGCAGATGCTGGCATTAGGAACACTACCTCTGTGCGATTTATGCTCTGGATGGAACGTCATCCACCTTGGTCATCAAATACTTTTTAGTTTATTTAGGAATGGATGATTGTTTGTTTGTTTGGTTCTGAGACATGGTTCCTCTCTGTAGGCCTGGCTGTCTTGGAACTCACTCTGTAGACCAGGCTGGCCTCAAATGCACAAAGATCCACCTGCTTCCACCTCCCAAGAGCTGGGATTAACAGCGTGCACCATAGATGCCTCTAGAGACGAGCCACCTCAGAGAAAAAAATTTGGGTGCTGGGAAGATGGGTCTTCCAGTTTGTTTTTATGCTGGATAAATTTGTGAATCAATTTTGTGTTAGAAGCTAGCTTGTTTTAAGGAATCGCAGCAAGTCATGAGTGAGCTCTTAAAATCACTTGTGCCATTATAACACATGACAAAAGTATACAGGATCTATCTCTAGTGCCTCTTCCCCCACCCGGTCTGGTGGAGTCTGTCTCTTAAAACTAATACGGCGGTGTTTTCCTAAGCATTACCATTAGTTCAGTATGGCATGTTGGAACAGCCATGACCCACTCAAACCATCAGGTCTTTCTGTGGTTTGGCATTTTGAATCCTCCTTCCTCCCCCCCCCCCCACAATGCTCTTCCCTGTCTAAGCCTGGAATTTTGAAAGCAATCAAGATGACTTCCCTCTTGTACCTTGGTGAAAGCCATAGGCTAGCATCCCATGGTGGAGGCTCTCCCAGTCTTCCTCCTGTGCTTTGGGAAACCAAAGCTTTTCTGTCATTTACGGTCCTTTTGAAGGGAACCACACTTTCTCGTGTCCACTTGAATCTCTACAGTGGTTTCCTGGAAGTAGGGTTTCTGAAGGAGAGCCCAGAGAAGTTCTTAACTTTGTTTGCTATTCAAATTGTACAGGGTTCACTTTTGAAAAACTTAGTCTTTTTTCTCCCCACTCCTGAAAAGATTCTTATTTAGTTTTTGGGCTGCGGTGTCTAATTGTTTTAGTAGTTTCCTAGGTGGCTTAGCAGCCAAACTTAAGACCCAACTGGGCCCTACGCATCCGTTTTGCTCTCCACAAGTCTGAAGAAGATCTGGATTATTATATTAAGGATCCAATAAAGAGAATTTGATTTTCATTAGAGTGCTGGCTGGGTTTGTCAGAAACACACTGGAATGCATGCGTGTTCTTCATCATAACATTATTATGGCCTGGCTGTTTATGTTATTCTGAACGAGTTGATTTGTCTAACATCTGTGGGTTTTGACTTCAAGCCTCAGAGAATGATTATCAAATTTATTTTAGAACCAGGTGGAATTATTATGCTTTGGGGTCAGGGGAGGCTGTTCTTGTAATGCCCATCCATCTATTCTTTATTCGTTCATTCACCAATTACTGAGTACTTCCCATGTGCTGGAACTGGTGGCAGATGCTAGGGAGGCATATATTTTTAAGGATGACCTCAGTTCAAACCCTGGGACCCATACGGTAGAAGGATAGAACCAGTTCCTTCAAGTTGTTCTGTGACTTCCACTTGTGTGCAATGTTCGTGTCATTCATGAGCAAGTCTATACACACGAGAGAGAGAGAGAGAGAGAGAGAGAGAGAGAGAGAGAGAGAGAGAGTGAGAGAGAGAGAACCTTTAGCAAAAGTAAGATAGTTAGAAAGCTATGAGAATTCTTCATATTCTGGCACTTTGTGTAAACTTAATTTAATTTGGAGTAGCCTGGAGCTACTCAGGTGTATAGGTGGGTGACTGTAATAATATGTATGTCTAGCTAAAGGAAGGACTTGCCCAATTTAATACACATGCTTAATAAGTTTTATATGGTCCAAGAGTCTTCATAAGGAAATGAAGACCCCAAGAAGACACACCTGAGTGTATTTTATAAGAAATTTGGTAAAGGGTGGATTATTTTAGACAAATGTAAAAGAAAGACATGATCTGATGGCAACAGATTGGGGCAAACTTAGACTGGCTGGTTCATTTCAAGGCTCCTGTGTATTCTTTCATTCCTTCAGCCTCAGAAGCAAGGATGCTCCTTACCTCTGCGTGAAGGAAGGGCACTTCCCACATGAGGGTTAGGGTCTCCTCTGAGGAAGGTTATAAACATCCTTCTTATGTTTTAAGACTGAGTGAAAGAAAGGAAGGGTGAAAGGCTGGGAGACTTCCTACACTGCTGTCTTCTGACTCGCCAAGGTGGGCAAGGTATTTGGGGGTCACGTGTTCTGAATCCCACTGAAATCCTATTGTTTTAGTCTTGATGTCTTGGTTTTACATTAAACTGACTTGAGTCTCATTTCTGGGAAGGCGATCCTGAAACACTGGGCCTGTGGTGCACACAGGAGCGCCTAAAGAAGAGGTGTTGATTGACTGGCAACCTGTGAGGGTAAGTCTTCTTTGCTTGTTGCATAGGAAGGCAGCATAATGCCTTGGCCTTCACTTAATGAGGGAAGGCAAAAAGAAGAAAACACAATGTGAAAAATCCCTGGGTGGCATAAATGGAGTATGCGTTTTTTGTGGCCTTGGCTCCCTGCACATAACTTCTAAAACTCTTGGCTCTCTAGAGTGGTAGGAATGTCTTCTATATGCTAATAAGGCTAGTGGCTGGAGTTTAGGAGTTTAGCCTGGAAGGGGGAAAAGGGCTGATGCTTAATTTCAACCATGTTGGTTAATGGCTTGCGCATTCATGTCTATGTGAGAAACCCTCCATTCAACTCTAAACAATGGTGTTTACGGAGCCTCTGGTTGGTGATCGCATCAACAGTGACAGAGAGAGGTGTCCTTAGAGGGTGTGGGAGCTCCATGCACTATTGTCTTATTCTTTCCTTCCTTTTAACTGTGACTAGAATGTTTCCTTTATAATTATTTAATAATAGCCAACAATAGTCAGTAAAACACTGCTTTCTTTAGTTCTAAGAACTTTTCTAGTAAGTTTTTGAATCTGAGGAGGTCATGAGGACCCATACTTGGTAACCAATTAATCAGATTCATGGGAGGCCCAGGTTTTGTGGCTGGTAAAAGAAGTTGGGGTACCTTGGGAGACTAAGCACTTAGAATGTAGGGTCTAGAATAATCCAGGGTGATTAGCATTGGAGTCATGCCGAGTTGTTGGATGTGCAGTCATTATTCAGAGACTTAGTTGTCATGTTGGAGAAGGCTTCAACTTGTCATTGTAAAGTCAAAGACCCAGTTTGTTGATCAAATGGACAGTGACAGAAAATTAGAGACTAAGACCAGGATAGAGAACATGAGAAGCCGAGGTCAGGAAAAGAGCCATGATAGACGCACTGTGACAGAGAATGTCCAAGCTCCAAAACCATCAAAGGGATGGAGACAGGTGCCACCTGAGGAAAAAGCATTGGAGGCAATGATTTGATACTTTGAAAAATAGGAAGGATAATCCGCTGTCATAATCATTTGAAATAATTTCCCCTGGGAAATAGACTAAGATTGCTTCTGACTATGAAGACCGTCCTTTTCCCAGGAACACTGACACCCCAGTGCCACCTGGAGAAGCAGACACTTCTCTGTCCTCCCAGGCTCATGGATACCAGTATGTATTTTGATTCACAGCTGTCTCAGATGCCCCTGAGAAGTTGAGAAATCTGGCCCCTGTGCATTAGGAGACCATTAGGGTGAGAACCGGAATACAGGGCCCATCGCTTCATCATGCTTCAGCCAGAGGACTCTAGAAACAGCCTATTCCCTCCCTGCCCCCACAAGCCTCATCTTCCTCATCCATGCGGCAGGGATGAAAGATCTGCATCCCTTGTGTATAGGACTTGTTGGAAAGAAGCAATTAAATTTCTATGTAAAGATACTTTGAAGGGAAGTGGAGAGCCAGCTTAGTGGGTAAGACCACTTTTTACGCAAGCACAAAGATGTTAGTTCAAATCCCCTGCGTGCGCGCATACACACACACACACACACTATAAAAATATATATTGGAAAAAATAAAGCCATATATGGCCGTCTGTTCCTATAATTCCAGCATGGGATCCAACACGGGGATCCCAGGAGTTTGTTGATCAGCTAACCTAGTCCAAATACTTAGCTTTAAGGTCTCTGAAGGATACCTGACATTTTCCTTTGGCATTCATGGGCACATGCACACATAAACGTACACTTACCAGATCCTCATAGTCCTGCACCAAAACCCTAAGGCATGTACAAAGATACTTTAAAAACTGGCCAGGGCCCCGGATTCAAAGGCATTCCATTGCTTTGCTCAGGATGTTTCAGGGGCAACATTGACCCTCCCCTGGGCTATCATTTATGGTCCTAAATTGACGGCTGTAGTCTTTTCCCCTAGCACTGAGGAAATCTCACCATGTGCGAAGATGTGAGCGCGTCAGCAGATGAAGCCTTTATTTTTGAACACGTTAATTTCTCTGTCGGCTCTATTCCTTTTCCGAGGGCGTCGCTGTATTACATTAATGCTCTGAGTTGTTAACAATACCAGCTGGCACTGGGAGCATCACTTATGTTCACAGTGTAAGAGTTCGGGGGACAGCGTGAAAAATGCCACCTACACCACAATGTTGGACTACCTCCTGGGTGTGTTTGCTGGCTCCCCTTGGGGACAGACCCACCATTTCCTCATCTGGTTTCCATGGGCTTTTACTTAGAATCTATTTGGTATCAGTACAATTTATTTTGTTCCTTTTCGGTGAATTTTGAGACCTTGGCCAGACGGCAACAGTAGGTTTTCTTTTTTATCTGTTTGTGAGAGTTTCGCGTATATTAAGAACATGAGAATTACCTGTAAAAAAAATAATAAAAACCTGCCTTTTATCCTTACTCTTTCATCCTTTCTCTGTGTCGATGAACCTTTGCCTGATAAAGCCACCTTTACAGGGCAGAGAAGATGCTGCGTACCCATAGGATCCCCTGGAGTCCTTTCAAAATGCTACCCACACATGCATGTACATTGCTTTTCTGTTTTGAGCTTAAAGTCCAATTCACTACCTGGCTGAGGATGACCTAGAACTTCTGCTTCCTGAGGTTGGGTTTATAGGCATGGACCAGCCAACATGCTAGGTTTTATGCAGTGCCAATGACTGAACTCAGGACTTCCAGGATGCTAGGCAAGTCCTGGACCACGTCAGCTGAGCCACATACCAGCCCCTCTGTGTGCACATTTAATGAATGTATTGTGACAAGCACCTTTGTGAGCCTTCTGAGGGCATAGAGATTATCCTGTTTTTCTTCATATCCCCATACCTTGGGACAACATTTATCATAAAACAGATAATTAATAACTATTCATAGATAAAGACAGCGACTTGAAAGAGACCTCTGGCTTCCAGGATTCTTGCCTCTGCGGTTTTTTTTTTTTTTTTCAAAAACCGGTTCATCTCAACGCTAAGACCGCTCCTGTTCGGAGTCTATCTGATTTCTCCTCATTTTTAGTAAGCTTCTTTCTTTCAGGCAGTTTTCCGTCATTCTGACAAAATGCGTGAGGTGATCAACAGACAGGAGCAAAGGTTGACCTTGGCTCACGCTCTCAGAGGCTACATTTCACGGTTGGCTGGCTCTGTTGATTTTGGACAATGTTATGGCAGTAGGAACAAGCAGTTGAGAAGGTTCGGAAACAATGACAGAAAGATGAAGGAGTTGGGGGTTCTCGTATCACTTTCAAGGCCATGTTCCCAGTGACGTAACCCCTTTCCACTCGGTCACATCTACTATCTAACCCCTTCCTATATCGTCACACCAGATGCCCAAGAATATAACACAGGAGCCTGGGAGGGGGGCGGGAGGCAGGCATTTAAAAACCAAATCATAGCATGCTTTCAGTTTTTCTCTGTTGGCCTATTGCCCAGGGGAAGGAGGGTAACAATTGTATCCCTACCTTGAAGGATACATGAGAAGTATTCTTCTCTACTTTCCTACACAAGAAAATGGTGTGTGACCAGGGTCAAAGAGCTCCTAAGGTACAGGGGAGGTTTCCAACCCAGATCAACTCAGTTTGTAGCAACTCCTCCCAATGAAGACAAGTGGAAGAGATCTTATGCCCTCTCTGGCATCTGTTCCTTGTGGAGAATCTTGTCTAAACAGGGCCATGGACCTCTCAAAGCTAGCGAGGAGTGTAGTCTTCATTAATCCCCCATACTGATTCACCTCCAACAGAATCATCTTGTAACTCAACCTCCACTCTCTCACACTGACCCATCTCCTTCTAATGGGGACACGTAATTTGACCCCGGACTTACAAACTTCCTTGTACTCTCAGGTCCAGGACAGTGATGTTTCTCCTTGGTGCTTGCAGATGTGCAGAGGGTTGATCCTTTTGCCCATCTGCTGGGACTGCCGTGAGACTCAAAGTAAGCTCTGATGCAAATCCTTTGGATTAAAAAAAAAATCTATCTTTTCTTCTCCCAGATAAACTGTCTTTGGCTTTTCTATACACGCAGGTTGTTCAGGGCATATATTTCATGAAACTTCAAAAGGAAATATGGTCATCACGGTAGGCACTGTTTGTAGAAGGCTTGATAACATCTATTAAACCATATTCATCATAAAGTATTCTCACTTAGTCTATTAGTTAATTCTTTCTTTGATACTTTGAAGCTACTTTCAGCATGTTTGCCAAGTATCCGTTGGATGGCTACCTGGATTCAGGTTTTCAGCTGAGTAATATAAAAAAAATACCTGGGGATAAAATGGACTTCGGCTTGTAGAGGATTCATCTCCGAGGAACGTGCTGATGTCTACCCAAGGAACTTGAGGATATACTCTGAGAGGAGACGGGCTTTGAGAGCCTGAGAGCCGATGACTCCCGAGTAAAGATGAAAAATGGGTAAGGCGGGGTGGGTTAAGAATGGATATAAAAGGAACCTGTGGGCCAATGAATCACTTCTATTTAATGCCTTTAAAGGGAAAAAAGAGGAATCTTTTAAAACGGAAAGCAAAGGAATGTCGGCAAATACTCAAGGGGATGGTTTCATTCTGTGCGCATTGTAACGGCTTTTTCCTGTCATTATGCGGTTGTTTTTTGGTGGAAAATATCTCTGTATTCCAGTTGCGAGGAAAGAGCCATGGAACTGAGCAAAGAGAAGAATCCTTTGTGGGTTTTTTCAAGTCAGGAGAGGGCACAGTGCTTTTAACGGGGACCAATAAGATCATGCGTTGAGTGAGAACGCCACGGTGGCTATGATGAAGGGCCATCCTGTTTATGACGGTGCCCTTCCCAGCCAAGCCACAGGGGACTGTGGAGTGGCAGGCTTGTGTCTTTCCAGCCACCACACATCTTTTTCTAGGGGGAGAGGAGCAATGTCAGTCAGCTAGACTTTGGACTGAAGTGACGGCAGGGATTCTGGTTTTGACGCGATGCATGGCTTTGAATGGTTGGCTCACCGTATGATTTGTTCTTCGTATCCTTTTATCCGGACAACGTCTTATCTAGACCCCTCCCTCCTTTCTGATGAAGATAACGGAGCACAGATACATCAAGTAACATACACCATGTTACGTAACAGCTCTGAGACAGCTCTGTTAATCCAGTCATGCTTCTATATGGCCTGAATAACATGAGTTGCCATTCACTGTTATGATGCTTATGGCGGGTTAAATGTCTTCGTTGCAGAGGCAACATCCAGCAGTGGTTTAAATGTTCTCTTGCTTGCTCTTTTGGTTGCATAAGCTCAAAGTCTCCGTTTCCTTACCTGTCGAGGGGCGGTGGTAACCATACTCATCACAGACGTCAGAGAGATTAAACAAGATAATGACTGTGGAGCTCAGCACAGCATCATCTGGCACACTTAATACCGAGATTGCTCCGATTTAATCTTTCTGGGCTGTTATGTCATAGCCAGCGTCCTTAAATCTTATGTTTGGTTGCTATAAACATGATAGGAAAGGTTGATTTCCTCTTCCGTGCTTTCTATCTCAATCCCTCTGAATCTCTGATTGACAGTTCTGGAAGGCTGTGACTTAATTTCCTTGTACTTTTTGTCCTTTTCTGATGCCTCTGCCCCCTTCTTCAGGTTCTGGAAAGCTTCCTCTGGAGGGAATTCCATGTGTTTTCCTCAGAGCCTCATCACCTTGGGAGGAGGCTTTGTCAGTGTGATGACCTGTACTTCCTTAATCCTTTCTGGGAGGGTAAGGGGTCAGCTCTTGGATATTAGATCGTCAGTTTCTGAGACCAATCAAGTGTGTATCGGCTCACATAACCTGTGACTTGTTATGATTTCTGACAGTTGAAGAAAGGTTTTCATGGAGCTCTGGAATTTTTTAAAATTAAAAAAAGCACCCCACAGCAAGCAGTGTCAGCAGACAGCATGCAGCAACACTGGCAGACAGCATGTAGGAAGTGCAAGGCAGCATGCACTTGGCTGTGCACGATTCTTAGCAGCTCAGTGGCCTCTTAGATTCCTTCTGAAGCCTGACCACCTCTAATGTAAGAAGCCGTCTCCTCAGCAAGGTCTCTGCCTATGCATGCTTGTCTCTAGTCATTTCTGTATGTCATCTCTGGGGGTGAGTGTGCTGCCTCCTTTCATGAACAGCCAATTGGAAGGCAAGTTCATCACTCCCCATGCATCAGTGATAACAATACACTCCCGAGGGAGACAGAAGCCTTAGTAGCGGTCTGGAACAAATTTTCAAAGCCCTCTATCTGTATAAGACAATCCCGGACATCACTGTATTCCTCCTGTGCCTCACAGAGTCCTTTTGTAGTCTCTTTTGATTAGACAAATATGCTCTTCTTATGTGGAGTCAATTTTGAAGTTTCTGGCCTTTTGTTGACATCTGTAATAATGAGCATATGAATCTGAGGGAGAAGAATAAAGAAAGAAAGAGAAGGGAAGCTGGGGAGATGGTTCCGTGGGTAAAGTGCTGGCTGCACAAACATGAGGACCCGGGTTCAGATCCCCGTGACTCAGGTAAAAGCTAAGACTGTGTATCCGCAAACACAGCACTGAAGAGTGGGAAGATGGATCCCATCTAGCCAGCCAGTCTAGCAGTAACAGTAAACTCCATGAACAAGGCAGAAACACCACTGATGAAGATATTCTGACATCAGCTTAGAGCCTCCACTTGAGCCTTCAGGGGTGAGCACACATGAGTATCCCCTACCTCCACACACCGAGAGAGAGAGAGAGAGAGAGAGAGAGAGAGAGAGAGAGAGAGAGAGAGGAAAATCATAGTATTTGGACATATGCAACAGATTCTTGAGTTACCAACTGATTGACACAAGGCAAAAGGATGTCGTGAATTCCTCTCCAGGTTTGCCTCCAAAGAACATGCACTCCCTGACTAATAAAGTAAACCCACCATTTTCTTTCCTCTTCCCTAGGCTGGGAACTCATTATTTAGCCCTAAATTAGTCACTTTGCACCACTTTGGTATTCCTTTGATCTGAGTATCTGGGATCCTTTAGAAGCGAGTTATTGCATGTTTTCTCCACCTAGTGTTAGTATGGCTGTGTTTCCTTACACACTTCCTCACGCTCCTTCCTCCACAGAGTTACACGCTTTGACTTGTCAAAGTCACTCAAGTCTCTTCTGATATGATGCACTTTGAAAAGTCTCCGTATGCAATGAAATTATTCATCCTTGGAAACTCATTTCCTGTACCTATACCAGCTTAAAAATGCACCTAGAGCATTTGTTCCTACACATAGCTTTATTCTGAAAGTTTATTCATGGTGTCCACTATATAAAGACATTACCCCCCAAACTACTTTAGGGTTTTATTTTTGAACATTAATTCATTGTTGTTTAAATTGTGAGAATATGTTTGAAGAAGTGTGTAGATAGATGGTGGCCCTAAAATCTCAATTTACAGCAAATGTCTGGAGAGATGGACCAGGCTGGACACCTTACCCAAAAGCACTTCTTCACCCCACATCCTAATGACACTTGGTGCCGTTCAGCCTGATAAGGAGGCTTGATGGTTCCCACAGGCCTTCCCATTGCCGTATTCCCTTCTATGGAGAAGAACGGACACCATCTTTCTGTCTTTCTCAACCAGCACCTATTTTAGAACAGACCGCTTTGTCTCTTGTCACGGCAGGGAAGGGAGTGTGGGGAAGAAGGTTGCTGGCATGGAGAACTTACTAGCTGCCTGACACAGCTGGGTACTTTTCTTAACTTGGACAACAACTTTGTTTAGTTGGCTTCATGACCACGGGAAAGGGTCCCTGAGCACAGAGTTGGATATTTGGCTCAAGGTAACATGGCCAATATGTGATAGAACTTTATTTGGAGTTCAGTTCTTTCAACCGCATCATTGAACATGGAAAAAATTGAGTACTCTACTAAACTAGATATAAGTTGGAGTCTAGGAAAACATCATGAAACATTGTGGGGTGTGTGCATGTGTGTGTATGTGTGATCTTCTTGCCTTCATATTTGAATTAATTTTTCTTGCTATGTAGTTTGATGTGGGAGTCTAATAAGATGCCCATGTTAAGAATATGCAATCTTAGTTGAATCTATGATTCTTCTAACAGGCCTAGCCTAAAGTAACAGTAAGTAGCTGTTGGTTCAGCATTCATTTAGTTATGTTAAAATAATATTTATGTATAGGGGTGCTTTACCTATGTATATATCTATGTGCCATGTGTGTGCAATGCCTACAGAGTTCAGAAATGGGTATTGGTTCAGCTGGAACTGGAATTACAGACAGTTGTAGCTGCCATACATATGCTGGGAATCAAGCCCAGGTCCTCTGGAAGAGCAGCCAGTGCTCTTAACCACTGAACCTCCTCTACCCATATGTATTTATTTTAGAAGTAGGGATCAGCATGTGATATTCCCCTATATGAATTAGCATTAACTTTTATTAAGAGTTTGCAGAAAATAGTCTCACTGGTATAAGCCTTGCTGTGAATTGCCGGAAGATCACAATCCAAGACTATTCGAGCAGCACACGTTGGCCTTGATGGGGAGAAAGCAAAAAAGACAAAGTTGGGTAGGAAGGGAAGAAGGTGTGGATCTTGGAAAAGTTAAGGGAAGGAGGCTGAATATTATAAAAACTCATTGTACAAAATTCTCAAAGAACTAATAAAATTTTTCCTAGAGGAAGAAACACAAGCATGTCTTTGGTTTCATTACTGTTATGCTGATGGTTGATCCAGGTTTTGAGACAATGTGGAAAACGCTTCAGAGAATGCCATGTCTACAGTAGTGAGTGACATTGTTAACAAAGTGCCCTGCGGTGGAATGGTCAACCTTATGTGCCCCGTTGGTTTGGCGTTAGGATGCTCCGGCATCTCATCACACCCACATTCTGGGTGTTTGTGTGTAAGAGTTTCTGGGTAACGGTGACACCCAGTTGGTAGACTTGGTTACAGGGACTGCCCTTCCAAGTCACAATGGCCCAGCTACTGAAGCCCTGGTAGAGGGCAAGGTGGAATTGGAAAGAGCTCTTCCTTGCCACACAACTGGTTTGTTTATTTATTTATTTGGAACATTGCTTCTTCTTCTGCACTTTGACTTAGCTTTCTATTCTCTGGCTTTCAGTTTTCAGATACTAGACTTACCCCAGCAGCTTTCCGGGGTCTCCAGCTTGAAGATAAAGTGTCTGTAGGATCCTCAGTCCACATCTGTCAATCACATGTCTTAGAATTGCTATGGCTGTGATGAAACACCGTGACCAAAGCGATTTGGGGGAGGAAAGGGCTTATTCGATTTATGTTTCCACATCACTGTTCATCATCAAAGGAAGTCAGGGCAGGAACCTGGTGGCAGGAGCTGATGCAGAGGCCACAGAGGAGTGATGCCTACTGGCTTGCCGGTTATAGTTTGCTCAGCCTGACTTCTTAGAGAACCTAGGACGACCAGCCCAGGGACGGCACCACGCATAGTAGGCTAGGCCATCTCTCACTAACCCCTAATGAAGAAAATGCTGTCTAGGCTTGTCTACAGCCCAGTTTTAAGGAGGTATCTTCTCGTCTGAGGCTCCTTCCTCTCTGATCATTCTAGCTTGTGTCAAATTGAAACACAACTGGCCAGCACATTAGACAGGTAGATTCTTTATAATAAATCTTCATAAGTATTATCTATTATAGTCCTTCCATGTATGTATATATGTATCTATCTGCTTGCCTTTCTATCTTCATATTTATCCACATATTCATGATTTATATCTTCATCATTATTATCTGCTTGTCTATCATCTCTCTTCCTAGCTTATCAACGCACTTCCTCCCTATATATAAATGTGCTTCTTTCTTTCTTTCTTTCTTTCTTTCTTTCTTTCTTTCTTTCTTTCTTTCTTTCTTTCTTTCTGTTTCTCTTGCTTTTGGTTCTCTGGAGAACTCCGAATAATGTAGCAAGCAATTGATGTATAGCAAGCACTAAACCAATGTGCTGCATTTAATCTACTTAATGCAAGCCTGTGCCACCTTAAGATGTTATTTGCCTCCTGCCAATGAGGCTTAGAGCACTTACGTAACTTTGCCAAGCACATACGGTTTTCGTGAGGGATAGTCACATACCCCCAAATGGCACGGCTTCGTGTAGGTCAACAAATTTATCATTTGAATTGATCTCCTAAATGGGGCTGGTAACTGCCCCCCCCTGAAGGACTCTCGGGCTTAGATGGTAGGTGGAAAGTACTTGCAACAGAATTGAATGTATGGTAGGGGACTCAGAAACACTGGCGTTTAGCGCTTGATTTCCTATTTGTGTTAACCAAATTCAGAGGTTGTAAAGCTTGTGGGCTAGATCTGACTCCTCTAACTTAATATATCACTGGCAACTAAATCTGATCATTGGTTCACCTCCATTAAGCCCTAGTGATATTTCATGTTATCCTGGGGGGAAAATGTGATTACGGTGCCATTTAAAATTCTGCACAGCCCAGGGAGAGGGAGAGAAGGCAGGCTTCCTCCAGCAAGAGGAAAGGCTGGTCAGACTGTCATCATCCCGACTCTGGAAAGCGAGGCAGCTGCAAAGGTCACGAAAGGTGCCTCGTTTCCCAAAAGGTGTTCGATATTTACTTTTTCTCAAGCATGTCTCTTCTGCCCTGATAACCGCTGTCATCTTCCATTACAGTAAAAGCTGTCAAGAGGGATTTCACAGGCATGTGGCATCAATTTAGTTATCCCCTCTGTGGTCATAAGAGGGCTTGCAAAAATGAAAACAAAACAAAACAAATCTCTTCTCAACTGTGCATCAGTTCGCATTATTGGATGGTGATCATGCACCACCCAGCCAAGAAGACAGGGTTCCACTCGGAAAGCTAGGGGAGGAGCACACTCCTCTCAGGTACCGGCTCCTGTGTGTTTCGCTCTCCATTTCCTCTCCAGGCTTTGGGAAATAGGTCAGAGGACGACACGGATTTCCATGGAAAACATAAACGTTGTCAGTCACGTGTGCTTGTCATGGCGATATTAGATGGAATTATGACTATGTCCTGTCGCTGCCAAAGCCTGTTCATTTCCACGGACAGCTTCAGCAGTTCTTAGGGGCTGGCAGCGCAGATCTGACTGTTCTTGAACAGGTAAAGAAAGGCCGAGACACTTGCCTGAAGCACCACGGCCAGAGCACAGACGGTAAAATCTCCGTGCGCTTTCGCTGCTCGCCAACTGGTCCTTCATAACTGCGAGAAAATATCAAGGGGCTCCAAAGGCAGCTCAGTTGGTAACTTGCCTGCCATGTAAGTGTGAGGCCATGAGTTCAAATCCTCAGCACCCATGTTAAATTCTGCTTGTGGCTGTGCACATACAGATCTAGAGTTGTGGGAGAGGAGGGAGATGGATCATTGGCCAGCCAGTCTGTCCAGTTGGTGGGTGTTGGCTTCAGTGAGGGACAGTGTCTCAAAAAATGAGGTTGCAGGTGATAGAGGATGACACCTTCCACGTGCATGCATACATGCACACATACACATAAACACATATACACGGAAATATGAACATGTCCACACACATCTTATTGTGCCATTACCCAGTGTATTAGTAATAGTTCTCCTGAGAAACAGAACCAGTTCTATATCTATAACCACAGAGATAGAAATAGACATAGACAGATGAGCTATATCTAAAAATAGGTATATACTAGGCAGTGAGCTAAATACTTAGAAAGCTAGGTGATAGGCAGATAGATGATAAATAGGCAGATAAATAGACAAACAGAAGGATGGACAGATAGACACAAGGGGATGGCTTAGATGATTTTGAAGGCTGAGCACTCCCACAATATGCTCTCTACAAACCAGAAATCCAGGAAAACCAGAGTGTAATTCAGCCCACGCCTGCAGCCTTGAGAACCAGGAAGCCAATGGCTGAGGCCAGAAGCTTGAGAACCTTGGCATGGGATGCGACTGGTGTGAGGTTTCTCCTGAGGTCTCAAAACCGGACTCCTGAAGTCCAAGAACAGAAAGAGTGTACCAGCTTAAAAAGAGGCTAAAAAAAAAAACTCCGAAGAATCTCCCCTCTCTCCTCTTTGTTACTGGATGGACTTGGGCACTGAGCACCTACAATGATGCTCACCACATCAGTGAAGGTGAACATCCTCTATTTAGTCTACCAATTTGAATGCTAACCTTCTAGAACCACCTTCACAAGACAAATCCAGAAATAAGTTTCACCTGTTTTGTGCCTGTTTCTCAATGCAGAAATGTGACACATAAAACCAGCAACGGCACCCGGCGGAATGTCTTCCCCGCATTCCCCATGCTTTTAGGGTTGTACCCAAGCTTCTCCAGAGTTTCAAGGCCACCTGGGGCCTGACCTCTGGGACCTTCTCTAAGATTATTTTCAAGCCATTCTCAATGTATGTATCCCATCATCCACCTGAAAGTTTATGTTCTGGTTGCCCTAACCCACCCAGGAGCACACTCTCTCACTATTCGGCCATTACTCCAAAGCAGCCCACAGCTGTCCACTCTTCCACCTGGCTGGATAACGTTCACAAATGAGTTCCCTCTCCATTTTAGATGCGATCTCCTCTAGGAATCCCTTCTGCTGTCTTGTTTCTGGTTAGATGCCTCTGCTGCATTCATCTAGCACGCTGCATCCCTCTGCCTGCCTCATCTTAATGCTGTGCCCTAAATCTGATAAGAAGAGAACTGTGCACACCTCATCCACGAGCAGCACCAGTATCCCTGAAAGATGTGTCGTAGTGACGCACCAATGACCGAGTAGACGGTTGGCTCATTTGTACTTAGGTTCTTGGCCAATGTCTTCCGGCTTACAAATCAGAAGTCGCTGGATTATTGCATATCCTGGCTGTTATCCATCTGCACCCTCAGTTCCTTCTGTGATCAGCTCCATGCCTTGGAATGAGACAGAGCCCTGTGGACCACCTTCCCTGGGATTTTCTTTGTAGGTTTTGGGGATACGTTAGAAGGAGACAGGACAGGAAGGCAAAGAAAAGGAGTAAGCTCAGGATATATCCCTTTCTGTCTGCCCCTTGCTTTTATGTTACAAGTCCGGAAGAAGCCTTCTCCTCTGTGGCTCAGTGTTCAGTGTCTTTCACTGATGTGTGGATCCATATCCTTCAGTCCTCCAAGCAGACATGGCTTCTACCTCTGCTGTAGTTATTAATAGTTGAGGAGACTGCCTCCATTTCTTGTTTGTGCTCTGAACCACCACCAAGCTACCTATGAGTCGGCTCTTCGTTCAGACCATCTGTGGTGCAGTCTATTTCCTGCTTGGGTTTTGGTACATGTAAAATTATGATTTCCAAGTTCTCTGGGATGGCTTCTGTCAACTTTAGATATTTGAAAGTCAATCTCAAGCGATCCCCAGATTGTTGCTTTATTATACATAGAGGAGAGTTTCCAGAGAGCTTGCTATAAAATTTCCACTCCCTGCTAAGTTTCGGCATTCCTGCTAGGAGCAGCTGTCCTTAGATCTCAGAAATCACACTCTTCCACACTGGTGTGGTAGCTACACACCTATATAATCCAGCAGGGCAGATAACAAAAGTTTCCTCATTTCATTGACTTGTTACTTGGCTAGCCTAGCAATTCACTGGTGGAGGTCACATCCAGATGCATATAACCCCAGGATCTAACTATGCTGGAATTAGACATTTGCATGGAAGTTGCAGATGTTATGTGTCTTAGCATCAGCATTTCTCTTTAAAGATGTATTTCATTATTTAGGTGTGGTGGTGGTGGTGGTGGTGGTGGTGGTGTGTGTGTGTGTGTGTGTGTGTGTGTGTCTGTGTGTGTGTGTGATGTGTAAGAGTGCAGGTACCTGCAGAGATCAGAAGATATTATCAGTCTGTGCTCCACAGTGCATGTATGGAGGTCAGAGAAGGACACGCTTACACCACAGGGACTACCAGTGCATATCCCTGGGAATGCCTAAGCTAAAAACTACCGAGGACATGGGGTCACTGGACCTTGCCTATATTATCAGTGGGAATAAAAATTGTCATAGATAGTCCAGAAAGCAGCTTGGCAGTTTTGTGAAAAGCTGGGTGGGTAGCATACTTACCTATCATTTCTAGACATCACAAATATGATACACTCAACAGCTCCAGAAAATTTGCAAATGTGTCTAAGATACAGGCGTTGAGAAGGAGAAATTATGTTGGGTTATCAGAGTCTGGCTGGGGCCGAGTATTATAGCGTGGTGATGGAAGCAAGGTCGGAGAAGAGAGATGATGTGAGGACAACTTGCCCGGCCATTACTGGCTGTAGCTGTGAAGGAGAGGTGCTGCCAGCCAAGTTCTGCACCCACAGGGAGGTAAGGTCTGCCAATAGCCTGAACAGATCCCCCCCCCCCCAAAGCCTTCTGAGAGGAATGCAGCCCTGCTGACACTCTGGATTAATCCCAGCACTGTTTTCTAACCTGCAGAACTGCAAGATAACAAATCCGTCCTGTCTAACTCACTAGTGCTTGGGATAATTTGCAATCGCAGAAATAGAAAACGTATACAACATGTGATCGAGTAATTCTTTAGGGGTATTTTATCTAGAGATAGAAACATTCATGTTCATGCAAAAAAAATTTACAAAAACTCCTTTCCACCCCCACCCCAAAATTCCTGGAAACGGTCTAATGAACTCCAGTAGGTAAATAACTCATCAAACTATGATGTGCTCGCACAGTAGGAGAAGTTATGGATGTTGATGGTGGCTGCGGAGTCCCCTCATAGTCTCTAGGAACTGCAGGGTACAGATGTGGAGCAAGGGCCAGCTCTTAGATGCCAGCACTTGTCTTATCTTGATGTGGTGATGGTCAAATGTATCTATGCATGTATTAAAATTCACAGGACTGTAGGAGTCTGTCAGAAGTCCATTTCTCTGCAGGGTAATTGAAAAATAATAAACTCACATGATAATAACCTAACCAACAAAACAGCTAAACAGCTCTCATTGCTGACACTTTCTGGGATATTCCAGCCCCAAGGAAGAAGCAGTCCTTTCCCTTCACGTTCTCAACGCCCCTCCCCCTTTCTAGTTAGAGTTCCAGGAGACTTCCTCAGGTGTTTTCTCCTCACTGGAAAACCAGACCTTTGCTTAGAAAGTACCATTGCTCTTTGTAGCAGGAAACTGGGACTCTTCCCCTTATGGGTCCAGGGGTCCTTCCTGGCTTGCCCTGCCTGGCACTGGAACCTTCATTCTGAAAATCTGAGCAATTAGTCACTCAAGTATGGCCCTCCAAAGACATGTCATGTACATAAACTTCAGTTTTTCGTGTATGAAACAAAATCTTTGCCCTCTCTCACCAGGCCATATAAATTTTAATTTGTAAATTCTATATAAATGTGAGCTACAGGTATTATTAGGAACATGAAAATTAGACTTGGGGTAGTCTTAGCATTTTGAAAAGGGAGAATGTTATCAATGAAAGGTATGCAACGAGAGAGACACACACATATAAACAGAAATAATAGTATATATCTATACACCCATATATATATATACATATATACATAAACATACTTTGTGTGGTATGTACATTTTATTTCCTTCAGGTTTTGCTCATATCCAGTGCTTTTACCACTTAAATAAATAGCTCATGCATTTAATTAGGGACCAGTTTTTTATTGTTCAGATCATCAAACAGAAACCTAAAGTTGACACTCAATTTCATGCACGGAATCTCTCTTGGGATGGATGGCAAGGCTGTTCACTATGAGCCAAGAGATCTGACTATAAATATCCTTTTGTCTGCTGTTTCACAGAAAGCCCAGGCTGGACTGCCCATACTCCAAAGAAATATTATTATCCTTTTAATTTGTATTTTTTTTTCCTTGGGAAAAAATGCTGATGGAAGGGGAATTTCTCCCCTGTGCACTAGAACAGTCGGGAAATCCAGTGGGGCTAGTTATATATGGGATGATTTCTGCACTTTCAGGTAACTATGGCAATGCACAGCTCCCATGTGCCGAACCAGTTTGTCAGGAACGTAACTAATTAACTTAGAAGAACAGAAGTTTGAGTGCACTTGCCTCGAAATGCACCAACCTTGTCTTTGGCTTTTAGGGTTTATCATCTTTCTTTGCACACCAGTCATTCTGCTATGAAACCTTGGGCACATCAACACTGTCTGAGCATGTGCTTTAAAACCTGTCAAGGCAACCAAGCTGGGTGTTTTATGTCCACACACTTCCTTGTCGTCAAAATCTATTATGTTCCCAGCATTAGTGGAACTAGTTAGTACAGACATGCTTAGTTAAACTCTCAGCTCATTTTCTCTTTTACTCAATTTGTTGTTTCCTGCCAGAAACAGGAAACAGTCCAAAGAGGTTTTGAAAATCATAAATCACTTTTGCTTTATTCTATAAATACTTATTGAATTTTACCTAGTGTGAAATTAAACACACACCCACATCCACACACACTATATGGACTTTGATGTAAAGATCCAGGGTGTAGAAGGGGAGACACATGTTCTGTGGCAATTCAGTAAGACAGACTTTTTAAAATCTGTTTGTTGGTTTTTCAAGACAGGGTTTGTGTATCCTTGACTGTCCTGGAACACCTCTGTAGACTAGGCTGGCCTTGAACTCAGATTATGCATCCAAAGTGCTGGGACTAAAGGCATGCACCAACACCACCCAGCAAGGTAGAGACCGACTGTAATGGAGGACAGCGGCAGGATTTTAAATTATAGTGCCTCCAAATTAACTAACTTAAAGTCCAGAGTTATGGATAAAAGTGCCCATAACAATAACAGACAATAAACAAGATACCTGAGTCTTATTTCCATCTTGTTCTCCTACTGAGTTACTCACGTAGTTGCTAACATTGAGTGGAACAGCCACAGGGAGAGTTGGACTTTTATGACCACATAGAGGATGCACAAAGCAGGGGTAGAACCAAGTTTCCAAGACCCAGCAACTCCGCTCCTCAGAGCAAACTAAATCCGCGACCCGCAGTTACTTCTCTTGCTTCTTGGGTGCTTCCCTTGAGCTGGAAGTTTTTGCTCTAACATTCTGGAGTGGGAAGATTAGCTGTACAAAACAGTGAAGGAACGGTGTTTGGCACAGTGATACACCTGAGCATGGGAGGAGGAGACTCGTAGCAACAGCTTTAGAGACTGAGCGGAAGAGGAACAGAGTCTTGTAGCCAGGGAGATAGCTCAGTAGGTAAGGGTTCTTGCTGCACCAGTGTGATGAGCTGAGTTCAACGCCCCCAGAACCCTTGAAAGAAGAATCAGGTGTGGCAGTGTGAGTGCGTACATGTGCAGCAAAGATTCCCCTGGTCTGCCAGTCACTCAGTCTAGCTGAAACAGCAGGGCCCAGGTTCAGTGAAGGGCTCCATCTCAAGGAAGTAAGGCAGAAAGCGATGGAGCAGGAGGACGCCGTATGTTCTCCTCTGGGCTCTGTACAAGCATACGGGTGTGCTTGTATTTCAAAGAATAAAGGAGATGTTACAATCAATGCCAAGGAATTTGATGAAGGAATGAGGCAGGAGAAACTTCCCAGATAGAGCAGGATACTTGAGTTTTGTAGATGAGAAATGAGACTGGAGAAAAAAAAATCAAGAGTTCAGGAAGAAGAGAATGCTAGGGATGTAATGAAGAGGACTAAGTGGGGGTAAGAGGATCTGATTTATGCTTTGGGAAGTTAATTCTGAGAGGTGTGAGGGGTAGGTTCATGCGGACAGGTGTGGTGTGGAAGAAGAAAGGCATGGACATGAGAAAGATCTGGAATCAAACAAAGAATGCTTCCAGTCTTGGAAGGGAAATTATTTAAGAAATGTTCTAGAAATAGTATACATCTTGCTTTTTAGTTATAATTCACTTTACCTACAAAGTGGCACTAAACAGGTACCGGAGACCTGTGCGTGACAACACCTATGAGAGACACTGTGCTGCATCCCTAGACTACGTCAGTAAACGAAGGAAATGGCTAGGGAACAAAGTTTTTATTTACCTTTGTTTGTTTGTTTGTTTGCTTTTGAGGCAGGGTTTCTCAGTAGTTTTGGAGCCTGTCCTGGAACTAGCTCTTGTAGACCAGGCTGGCCTTGAGCTCACAGAGGTGTGCCTACTTTTGCCTCCCTGAGTGCTGGGATTAGAGGCACGTGCCACCACCACCAGCTGGGAACAAAGTTCTTGACTGACAGTGGTCTTGGCAAACTCAGTTCCTTCCTCTCTCTGTTTGCTAAAGTCCCGTGGGAGTATCTTGGTTTGCTCTGGCTGTCGTAACAAAGACCTTAGGCTGGATCATTTACAACCAATAGACACGTATTGCTTGCCGTTCTAAAGGCTGGGGAGCCCAAGACCTGGGTGCCTTTGCCTTCAGATTCAGTGTCCGGTGTGTCCATGACGGCACTGTCCTGCTGACAAGGCAGAAGCAGCCAAGTTTTTCCTCACAGCTACTGAGGTGAAGTACTTCCTAGCCGCACACAGGAAAGCCTCTCTTCGTTGCACAGGGCTCTCAGATCTGCTTTCGGATGCATTTATCATTTCCAGCTTCCCACTGCACTATGGGACTGGCACTCTTTAAAAGAGCATGCTTTTGTCTGTTTCCTTACATCGCATCTTTTCTTGAGGCAATGGATGTTAACGGGACTAGTTGTTTATGTGATAAAGGAGGGAAAAACAAGTGGAAAAGGCTTTGGTTAATTCCAGTGACACGTGCTTTGCATAAAATGCAAATTACTTGAGGGCTCCGGTCACATGTGTCCTGCACTGCACCCCTAATACTCAACCAAGTGTGTGGTACTTGGTGTTTTAGTGACTAAACGAACACAAAGGGATGAGAGCTACACTGGAAGCCATGTCTCAGTCATGGGTGGCACATTACAGATACTATTTAGCAAACACATGTTGAACATCTACAACGTGGCAGGCACTATGCTACATTCTGAAGGTGAATAAGGTAGGCTAACTTCCTGTCCTCATGGAACTAGGTCCATTATCACTCCCATTTCCAAGGAAGACAACAAAACAACGTCCCGACAAACCACTGATTACCACAGGACAAAGAAACAGGTGGGGAGACAGAGAGGAATTTGGTGAAGAGGGAATAGGAACAAGGGAGGTATTTTATTCTTAAAGACTGTTGTTTTATTTTTAATTATGTATATGTACGGCTCTGTCGCGTGAGTGCGGATCCCTGCAGAGGCCGGAGGTATCCACTCTCTCTAGAGCTGGAGTTACAGGTGGTTTTAAGCTGCCCAATGTGGGGCTGGGACCCCAACTCCAGTCCTGTTAGAGCAGTTATGTGCTCTTAACTGCTGTAACCACGTCTCTTTTCCCAGGGGTGGTTTTGATACAGCTGCTGATCTGAGTGTCCAACCTGCTCTGGAAGAATAGAAGTCAAACCTGAAATTAGTAAAAGTGATATGAGAGGCTGCCGGTAAAAAGTCAGGTGGGGGGCTGTGGAGAGGGCTCACTCAGTGAAGAGGAAGCAAGAAGACCTCCGCTCAGTCTCCCAGCATCCATGTGGAAGAGGCACTGCATGCTTGGGATCCCAGTACTGGAGATGCAGAGGCAGGAGGGTCCCTGGGCTTATTGGTCACTCAACCTAGGCAAATCTACAAGTCCCAGGTTCAGTTGGAGACTAATGTTTAAAAAAAAAAAATTATGGGGAGTGTGATTGAGGAAGACACTGAACATCCACCTCCAGCCTCCACATGCTCCTGTACACATGTACACACACACACACACACACAGACACACACACAGCAGGCAGTGGGCAGGAGGGAGAGAGCTTAAAGAAAATCTAACACTGCATTTAGTATTTATAAAATCATTTTACTGATACAATGATGCCATGTGTGAACAGCTATGGCTAAGACATCTCGGGTATAACATTTCTACAGTGATGCTCCACAGGCCTATTCTGTTTAATTCTTTAAATTCCACAGGCGATTTCTGGGCTTTTCATCATCTTGAAAATGATACACAAGACTGTGAAAGCTTGTATTGTTTGTTCAGTTCTTTCTGTTTAAGTATCATAAAAATGTCAAGTGTGTTGACCCTTTAAAAAGTTACATTTTGCTTACCATCGAGAAATGTCCCATTTCTCCCTAGCAAAAGGATAATATTTTCTGATTATGCAAGCACTTTATGTGTGTGCTATTTCATTCTCTATTTTGACAGCTGCCTTTCATTTGTTATTGGAGAGCCTCTTCCAGCATGTTCCTTCTTACCCTTTCCTAGCCGGGAGGTGGGGGGAGCTCGACATTTTCCAGAATTATTCAAATTTAAGGGTTTCTTAGGAAACAAATTCCTTACTTCTTACCCTATATAGAAAAACAAATCAGTAGTGTGTGTATGTGTGTCTGCACATGTAAATATCAGGACATTGAGGTCTTTGATTTGGGAATCTGTGCTACCCAGAACGATCCTAACACCTTGGATGACCTGGCATCGAGTAGGTGCTTGGGTGGTTCGTGCTGAGTTGACCTGTCAGGGCATGAGGAGGTATTGCTCCTGTCCCACAGATGGAGACATGGAGGCTCCTGTACTGTATGTGTAAGAGAGCATTCTCTCTGCTAGTGTAGAAGCCGTTTCTCGTCATCATTCTATGATGAAATCACAGTGGAAAACAATGGGAGTGGCCATGTGTTTGAAACACTGGCTTGTTCCCTGCCAGCCTCTCCTATCACAGCAAGACAGTCTCTGATGCTAGAGAAACGCTAACACCTAACGATTAAAACACCCACGTTTCTAGGTAGGGATGGGCAGGCTCTCCTTTCAGTGACAAAACTCTGACTATACTCTGTCACGGTGGCTCACTCACAAAAGTCTCCACACCAGAGACAGCAGTGTTTGAGTGCGGGGTTTTAAAGAACACCCAAACGCTCACTGTGACACTGTTACCGGAAGGAACTTAAAGCAGCCTAAGCTTCCATTAATGAGTTGCTGAGCACACAGACAATGAGTATTCTGAGGGGCAGGAGTTCATGCAGACGTTTGGAAGACAACAGAAATGCCTATATTGCTATAAAAGATGACCACAACATACCAACCCTTGAAAGGGGCGCATACTTGCCCTTGAGGGAAAATCTTCACTGAAGTATTGGGGAATGGCAGCTTCCAGAAACTGAAATGGACTATTTATGTAGCTTAATTTATTTCCGCAGTACTTTCATTTTTTTGAAAGGAAAATAATTACTTTTAAAATTCAGAAGTTAAAAAGTAACTATAATTCTGACTTTCAAGATCATTTTATTTTTAAAACAGCCCAAGGAATGGTTAGCTGTTGCCCTACTTTACCCAGAGTGCTGGTCCCGTTGCTGGAGGCTAAGGAGCATTCTGAGGGAACAAATGAGTGAGGACAGCCAGGCCTTCCCTTGTCACTCTAGGAAAGCGAGACTCGCAGCAGAACTGACGGCCAATCCACTAAAACATGCGCTGGGAGGGATGCAATCATATTTAGTTCCTAAGGCCCAGAATCTGAGTGGGCGAGTCAGAGAAGCATTTCCGATGGACGACCACAATGATAGAGCTAATTTAAGTCACAGAATATCAACTTCCCAAAAAGCAATTCAGGGTTCTAGCTGGACCAGAAACGCATCTGTATTGAGCTCTCTTGAGATTCTCTGAGTGCCCGTCTCTTACCTGCCCTTCTGGAGAACATGGATACTAAAGAGGGAATCTCAATGAGTGGTCACCTGACTCAGCTGATTCGGAGGCCGAACCTCCTTAGCTATGTTCCTATGAGAAGCTCAGATGCACCAGAACCTGCTGGAGGGCTATGTTTTCCTATGGAATTCTCTTATGACAAACGAAGAAGTCCCTCAGGATTGAGTTCTGGAGCCTTGCAGAGCTGACTAAATCCAAGCAGTTTTGCCCTCTGGTTTAAAGAAGCCCTGGCATCAAAGACTTGCCTCGAGATCCAGTATCAAGGCATGGGCATGGTGCGATCCATGGGCAACAAGCACTTCTCTCTAACCCTAGGCTTCTGCACAAAAGGGGATCACTATGGTTCTTGACTTCTGGGTTGAGATAAGGGAGATGTACTGGGAGAAGTAACCCCTAAAAGAAGCTAGTAAATAATACACGCTCACTGCACACTGCAGTGTAGTCCTCAGGAAATAGCACTGTGAGTTTTATCGGTCTTTCGATTATGTATTAGACAGAAACAGGGAGGGAATGGTCCAAGCGGCAGAAAGGTGGTGAGTGCCACACACACATGAACACATATGGACTAGAGACTGCAGGCTTCACGATCCCATCTGAGCTTCCCTTACAAACAGGGGAGCAAACTCTCCAGTGGGGCATGGGAATCTCCTGAAAGGAATCTGTCTTTCACAACACAGATGCTCTCTTAGAAAGGGGTGTGAGCGCCCATTCACCTCCTGGGGACAGAGGAAAGAGCTCCTTCTGGGGCTGCTCAAAACCATCCTCTCTGAAGTATCCTAGCGTCCAGACAGCTGTGAGGAGAGAGGTACATTTGCTCCAGGTGTTGTTTTTCTCAGGGCTAATGACTCCTTGTCAGTCTGTATTTGACTGACTTTGTCCTCAAGACATAAAGTAGGAATCCTAAGTGAATTCAGCTTAAATCCTAAGTCTGTAATGTATGCGGAGAGGCATGAGTGAGCACAATGCCCAGGTATGTTCTCCATGTAGATTCCATATGCCAGGTAAAACTCAGTGGAAAGCTTAGGAGCTAGTGACGGCTGCGGGCACAGGTGCTAACTCACTTATGAAGTGCCTTTACATGGAGACTCTTACACTGCATTCTCGGGAGTGCTAGGTTTGCCTAAGCAATGCTGGCCTGCTTTAATTGGCTTCAGGCCTTCGTTCTGTTACAAGAAGCCTGGGCAGTATTATAAGAGATACCTTTACTTCTATGGGCTCTCCTTAGATGCTCCTACTGGCTATGGTACCCAAGCATGGCAAACCACTGGCATGATCCAGGATCTTTATTATAGAAAATATGAGCTGTGGGACAAAGCCTGCTGGGAGGTCACAGAGCAGTCGGTGGGGGTCCAGGGGTGATGGGGGGCACAGAAGGAGAAGAGTGGGGTTACGAAGAGGCCATGGTTGAGTGTGGGGTGTCCTCTAGATTGCTGTGGAATGCACAGCTGTGGGCCCAGCTGCATCAACAGAAGGAAGGTGCTCTGCTGGGCTGCAGGCTCCCTCTGGGAGGACAGTGGGAGCAGGGCAAAGGGGACTGGACACGGAATCAGGAGATGAGGTGTGAGGCTCAGCCCTGGGTCAGGAAGCTCTGTGTCTCTAATCACTGTTTCTCCAGCGGAAGACATGAATGAAAACAACAGATCAGCCCTATAGCCATCCTGTTTGGTTTAAATAAAATGAGGTTCGAAAGCGTTTTGTAAATGATAGAAGTCTCCTAGTGATGTAACTTAGATTGTGTCCTATGAGATACAGATAAAATTCAAATAATAAAATAGTTGTGTTCAGCAGCTAGTGGGGTAGCAGTATAGCAACCTCCCCAAGCGTTCTCAGATCACTTTCCTAAGCTGTGATTAGAGAGGGGGATCCTCAGACAAAAGGTCTTTCCTATGCTCCTATAGCTTTTCAGTATAAAGTTTTGATATAAAAACCACTGCATCTAATACCAAATAATGAACTACATACTAAGTTCTATAGACCTAATTATATATGAAAAGTTACATGCATATAAAATCTAAATATATATGACTTTAACAAATGCAGCTAAATTCTTTCCAAAGAACCATAGTGGCAGTTGATCTTTAACATGTGTATAGAAAACCACAGTTTCAACCTGACACCCCGTCCAGTAGAATGTGCTAGATTCCAGTTTCTCAGGCAATGGTGTCTCGTCTCTGGTTGTGCACACGGACAGAAAAGCCGGAAACTCTGAAGCATCACTTCCCATGAAGGTAAGCCATCAGCTTTTCTGGTCTGTTAGCTCTCTGGGACAGTCCTCTTCGTTCTCCTCTGAGCAGGACAGGTTCAGGACACTCACCATGGGGTGGATCCAGGACGTGGTCTGTGTTACATGGCTTGAGAAGAATACGGAGAAGAGATTAGAATGCGAAAGACTGCCTTCCTACCAGCCAAACAAGTATTGATCCTGGAGACACTGCTTCTACCCAGTTGACAGCCCTTGGGACCGGAAGCAGGTAGAACCAGATCCAGGAGTGTTCAGTCTTGGAGATGTTTTCAGGGTCTTTTGTAAGCATGAGGGCAGATAAATGTATCACCTCAAACTAGCTGTTGCTCGCCCGGTGCTGTCTGTGAGCATGTCCAATGACTGCCTAGCCGTGAGCATCATCTCTGGAGTCTGTCTCCTGCTTTCCTTTTCCAGGGGGAACAGTCTGCTACAATGAAATAGCTTCTCTGGTTCAGTTCTATTTCTTTCCTAATTCATTCTCCACTCAAGCCCCGAGACTTCCTAAATGACAAAGCACTCACTGTCATTTACCTGTGAAACACTAGGTTCCAACTGATTCTGGGTCAAGCACATTCTACAGTGGGATTCTGGGCCACATTTCTCCTCCCTGGGGAGTTACCACACACTAACTCCAAAGAAGCAAATTCTCCTTAAGACTCCTCCATCTGAACCCATAGTCCTATCTCTAATTTTCCTATACTATAAATGCATGTTTACTGTCAGCTACCTTGTGGCTCAGAAAGCTCCCTGATGGCAGGAACCGTTTTCTCATCTCTGCATTTGTGGTGCCTGGTGCATCCTCAGAACAAACGACTAGTGTTCTGAAGAGCGTTGTGGGAAGAAGGGACAGGGGCAGAGATGGGGAAGGGACTCTAGGGCAGGGAGCACATGTAGGAAGTGGCAGAACAGCACAAGCCACACTCCCACGTGGTGGATGTGTGGCCCAGATTTCATTCCCTAACTCAGCTTCCAGCTGGATGATTCTCACACGTCCACTATCATTTGCCTAGAGGGCTGGAACACACTACAGGGTGGGAAGGACAGTCACCGTCCTGCACAGTGCAAACATTTAAAGGCATGTGCTGGATAACACTGTTTTGTAGATTTGACAGTCTCAGTATCTAGAGACTCAATGTTTACCAGCAATTCCAATGTATTGGTGCAGCTCAGAGAGTGTACTTTACATTATTTTAAATATTCCTTCCCTTATAATGTTACCTGAATGGGGAGAGTAGGAAGCAAGAAAACCAAACTCAATTATCTGCAGGATAAGTTCAGGTACGTGCTTTGCTATTTGACTCTTTCATAGTGATAATCTATTCTTAAAATATTGACTAGGCGACCATATAGACACTGGTGAATTGGTAACTCAGAGTAGTCAAAAGCAAGATGTCTAAGAAAAAGTAAAGTTGCTGACTCTACAACTGATGCTGGAAAGTTCTCCCCAAAACCTGTGCTTGCTAATAACCTTCATCAAGACTTTCTTTAAATTAAATGTATTCATTTATTTTATGACCCAACTGCATTTTCCCTTCTGCCCCCCCCACCTGAATCCATTCCTCTTTTGTTTCTGTTCAGAAAGGGGCAGGCCTCCCATGGGTGCCAACAAAGCATGGTATGTCAAGTTGCAGCAGGACTAAGTTCCTCCCCTCGTATTAAGGTTTGGTAAGGCAACCCAGTATGAGGAATAGGTTCCCAAAAGCCTTCCAAGGTGTCACCCACAAGTAGACCAAACTATACAATTGTCACCCACATGTAGAGGGCCTAGTCAGTCCCATGTGGTCTCCTTAGGTGTTGGTCCAGTGTCTGTGAGCTCCTATGAGCCCAGCTTAGCTGTCTTTGGGGTTCACTTGTGATGACCTTGACCCCGTGGCTCATATAATTCTTCCTCCCCTTCTTCAATGGGATTCCCAGAGCTGGGCCCAGTACTTAGCTGTGGGTCTCTGCATCTGCTGCCATCTGTTACTAGACGAAGGCTCTCTGCTGACAATTAGGGTAGTCTCCAATTTGATTACAGGAGATGGCCTGTTCAGGCTACCTATCCACCATTGCTAGGAATCTTAGTAGGGGTCATGCTTGTAGACGGAACTAAAAAATATCATCCCAGGCCCAGTGGTGGTGGTGCACACCTTTAATCACAGCATTAGAGAGGCAGAGGCAGGTGGATCTCATGAGTATGAGGCCAGCCTGGTCTATAAGAACTAGTTCTAGGACAGCCAGAGATGTGACACAGAGAAACCCTGTCTCAAAATATAAAAATTAAAAAACTCAAACAAACAAACAAAAAAACAAAAACAAAACATAAAAAAACCCACAAAACAACAACAACATCCTGAGTGAGTTAACCCATACCCAGAAAAACAAACATGGTATGTACACATCCATAAGTGGGTATTAGCTGTACAGTAAAGAGAACATGCTCCCCACAGCCCTAGGGAGGCTAGGTAACAAAAAAGGGGAAATAAAGGACCTCTCCTGGGTAAACTGGGGGCAGATGAGGATGGGAACATGAGGGACTGGGTTGCGGAAGGATAGACGGAAATGAAAGAGATGTTTTGATGGGGGGCAGTTTGGGGTCAGGTAGAAATCTGGTACAAGGAAAACTCCCAGGAATCATCAAGACTTTTTAATTGACTAAATGTGACCTCACTCAAAGGTCAAATTGTAACTTATATTTTACAAACTGTAATTTATATTTTTTTGACTAATCTTATATTCACAATATACTTTTCTGTAAGACAGAAGCCCAACATAATAGTTTGATTTTATTGGTGAAGAAATACACACATACATCAACACCAACCATCACCACCAACAAAAAACCCTACCTGCATACACATCTCTAAATATTACACATGTAATCCCAATAACTCTTTACTAGACAAATAAAACCAAGGCAACAAGAAAAGGCTTTTGGTGGCTCAGAGTCAACAACTGTTGACTCTTTAGAAAAAAAAAATAATGCGAAAGTACTCAGAACCCAGGAGACAGAACTTCTGAAGCCCAGGAGGTGTGTGGAAAGGGCCTGGCAAAGAGTAGACATTCAAGAAATAACCATAGCTGGTTTTATTGATAATTGAGGCTTTTTGATTAGTGTAAGAACACCTTGGAACTCTGCCTATAATGCTGGAGGAGAGCCAGTCTTGAGTCTACCATTCAATTCTATGTCTCAGTGAACACTGTGGCTAATGGCCTTGGACATAATCAGTATGATGAGATAGTCCTAGATTTACTGGCTTGGAGAACATTCCAGTACTAGAAATCCTTCCCCCCTGATACGTGTTTGGTAATTCGGCTGAGGATAGAGAATAAATCTGTCCAGCTGACTACTCTGTTTAATTAATAAAGACCTCAGGGTTCATAAAGGGAGATGCTGCTGCTTAGAAGGAAAGTTTAAAGAGCTGGTGAATAGGAAGCTGACGGCAAAAAGCAGAAAGTCCTCATCTGAACATGCAGTACCCCTGGCAGACGCTTCTGTAGAGACACTGCTTCTGACCTGATCTGGGGAGTCACCAACAGTCACTCAGATGTGCTTGAAAATCTGAAAGGCCATTTGTTTTTGAGTGGTTGCCAGATCTGTTGCAGATCAATAGCTATCGAGCAGTGGTTGACAGTGCTGTGCGTTTTTAAAAATAATATTAGTAAATTGAAAGACATATTGTAGAGTTTATTTTAAAAAAGCCCAAGAGAACATGCTTTATTTTATTGGCAAAGAAATGTTAAGTGAATTATTTAAATCCCATTATAATTATCCTCCTTATGTTTCTTACCTCTTAGCTAGAGGATCAAAATGTGTTCTTTCGAAAAAGAAAAGCAAATTTATTTTCTTCAAAATAAAAATTAAGGACAATCTCTAGCAAAAAATGACTTAAGCACAAAAAGTACAATAGCTTTACAGAAACCTCCTCTTAGCTGTCTGCAATGTGAAGGATGTCCCCTGGCTCATTCTCCACTGCAGGCATGGTTTTGCATCGCTGTGAGTTTAGGAAGACTTGTCTGGATTATTTTATCATGCCTAAGAAGAAGTTGCTGGATAATGAACCAAAGGTAATAAATTTCCAGTGTAATTTTAGGGGGACTATATATAAAATATACATAAAATTAGAAAATAAAACTAGACAAAGA
Source organism: Alexandromys fortis (assembly GCF_014885135.2). Lineage (NCBI taxonomy): Eukaryota > Metazoa > Chordata > Mammalia > Rodentia > Cricetidae > Alexandromys > Alexandromys fortis. The sequence goes on from NW_026067974.1 coordinate 2,862,360, forward strand.
CTTCTTAGTATAATTTGTTTCAGGACCCAGTTTTGTTGAAGCACTGGAAAAATATATAAGTGGCTACAAAATGCAAGTATTAATGAGAGCAAAAGAGTTAAAAGAATATTTGTTTAAAGGTAACAAATTAGAATTTGATTTTTATTCTTTTTATGACACTTCTTTGAAACATATAACACATCAAATATTAAGATCCAATTCATGAAACCATCTTTAGGTCTCAGATATAAAACTGTTTACAAGAATCTAAATATATACATATATATGTATGTGTGTGTGTAATAGTAGAAAAATTGTTGTCATTGGACTAGTAAAAGACGAATATTGAAAGAAAATTCCTGGCAAAAATATTCATTTTAATGAAGATTTTTTTTTTAAATTTTTTTTAAAAAAGAAGAAAAACATCAGTAGGTCCATGAGCTCTAAACATTGTCTGTTTTTGATGATGCCACCTCTGCAAGTGTGGCCGGAGTGGGGGGGCTGATAGGAGGAAACTGCGCCACTGGGAAGGTGGCGCAGTTTATTCCCGGCCATAGGGCTGGCACACAGCACAGCCAGCACCTCCATCCAACTAACGACTTCTGAGAATTTAACCATTACGTTCAACCCCTCTGTATCCAGGCTGGTTTCCATAGCAATATGTGAAGAGACTCTTGGGATAGATTAAGTGACCTCCAGAAAGGGGCTCTTCAGCTTTGCAAAATGAAATCAATTAAAGGATCAATTCGATGATCACAGATTATATATGTAAAGCTATTACGTCTTTTGAAAAATCTTTCCTATGAAATTCATGAAAAATGTTATGTGAGCAACTGAGAAAACAAAAGGCTTGCGTGAAGCCCGAGCTGGAGGCTTTGTGCCTCCTTCCTAGGTAGTAATCCTCTGTTGTCATGTGTCCTGACTGTGTCCACTAGGCTGCCGGCTTCAACAGGGCAGGGCCGTTTCTGTCTCTCCCATCTCCTGACAGCTGAGTCTGTACGCTATGTGTAGCATCCATGCCTGCTTTTGAGGCACGCCTCACTATAAACCCTCTGATTACTACTGTAGTCAGACCACTGAGAGAAATATGCACCTGGTAGACTCGCTTATTTATAACTGAGGGTCAGGTCATTCTCAAATGTGATAAAGATTCAGATTTCCCCTACGTGGTTTATGTGTGTTTACAGAAATTGAGGATTATCAGGGCAATTAGAGTTATCCAAATAAAACCAACATAACCCAATAATTAGCATTTCATTTTCCCTTACCAATAATTTCATTTCAGTTGACTTGCAAGATTTATTTATTAATTTGGGGGCAACCAGTAAAACTGTATGATAATTTAAAGAATTTGGGCTAGAATTTATTTTCTTAAAGTCAATGGTCTAAAGAAACTTATTAGAATTCCAAACTTTAAGGTTTTATTGCTTATTGTAAATAAATATAATCCTTAGTTAAAAAATCTTGCTTTAGCCACTAGAGTAAAAATGCTACAATGTTAGCAGAGGTAGCAGAAATGATGAATGGTCTGCTTAAGCCTTCGCACCATGACCCTGGGATTTCTAATTCTCTGAAACCCCATCCCTGTTTGCAGACCCCTAACGCCCCCCTCCTGCTAGAAGATTTTCTCAGAGACAAAAGCGGATACTTATCCACAGAGAATGGCTGCGGTCCACAGAGACTACTGCAGCCCCCAAACGACATCACAGGTTAGATGCAGACTTCAGGTTGGTGTGGTGGTACGTCCCTGCCACTCCCAGCCCTGGCAGGTTGAGGCTGGGGCCTTGTGAGTTCAAGGCCTACCTAGGCTGTCCTGGTACGAGGCAGCTAGATGTGACTTTCTGTCAGATACGCATTTTCTAGTCTGTAATGTTCTTTGGTAATTTTTCCTGTTTATACTTTCCATACAACTCTCATAAACATTACTTTTCCCTATAATTTCCACAGTTGACAAGGATGAGATTTAGAGAGTTGAAGTGTTTGTCCAAAGTTACACAGAGGCAGCCCTGGGACTGAGAGGTGGGCACTGGTCACTCTTCTTTCCTATTGGCCACATGTGTAGACCACTCCAGCTTGCATACAAACAGGACCGCCTGTGTGTTACCGGGAAGTTAGGTCTGAATTTCAGGTTTTTCAACCTCTGTGACATAGAACACCTTCCTCGATAGTGTAAGAGACAACACGTGTCAGTGCCCCGGATCTAGGCCTGCCACATTTCTACACAGTTAGAAAGCCCCTTCTCGCCTCTCTCACACCCCTGTATGAATTTCCCATTGAGATAATTTATCACCAAAAATTTGGTGACATAAAATGACTTATTCACTGGCTAATGATCAGAACTCTGACGGGGGTCTTACTAGGGTGTACGGAAAACATCAGCAAATGGCTTCAGTCCCTTCTGGGACTCAAGGGGAGAACTATTCCCTTGCTTTTCCAGCTTCTGAAGGCCTCCCACAGTCTTAGGCTCATGGTGCCCATCTTCAAAGCAGGGGACATTTCTACTTCCGTCATACACATCCTTATTTGACTCTTCTGCCTTTTTCTTCCTTTGTGAAGAACTCACGAGGTCAGACTGGACAGAGTAGGACAAGCTCTGCCCAGGGTCAGCTGATCAGTAACCTTACTACCTTTTACTATGTAACCTAACACTTCACAGGTTCTGGGGCTTCTCCATACTCTGGGGCTCCTCGACTGCTTCTAAGGTTAGTGCCTAAAGGAAAAGACACTAGCTAGAAAAACTTCTTATAACTTGTGCAAAGCTAGGGAAATTTTAGCAAGAGTAGGTCCGATGGAAACTAAGTTAAGACAGCCAGGTCTTGGAATATGCCTGTAACCTCAGGAACTTGGAAGCCTAAGGAAGGAAGAAAACAAGTTCAAGGCTAGCCAGGACAACATAGCAAGATGGTGAGTCAAACTGACAGGTAAAAGGAGCTGGGGATGTAATTCAGGGCGTATTGACATGGAACCTGGATTCAAGTCTCAGTGAGGGAAAGGAGCAAGGAAAAAGTGACTTCAGGACAATGCCATGGCCCACAAGAATTCACCAAGAGCCCTGCTTTTGTACACTGTGTGCAGGTAAGGTAATAAGTATTACATGCGGTCATAGGGTATGACTACTGGCCTTGGGGACCTTTGTTCTGGGTCACTGTGATAAGAGGAAGAAGCAATAGAGAGCTCTCTCCCTCTTACACACACACACACAGAGAGAGAGAGAGAGAGAGAGAGAGAGAGAGAGAGAGAGAGAGAGAGAGAGAGAGAGAGCCATGCCATGAAAGGATGGGGTAAGCAGGGTAGCTACTGCCTCATACAGGAACCAGTCCTGCAGACAATTTAGACTTTGGCACCAAGAGCTGCAAGAAACATTTTGGCTGTTTAAGCTCCTTGGCTGCGGTATTTTCTTACAGCAGTGCTAGTAGACTAACTCAGCAACTACACAGTGGAGAAAGTTTTGATGAAAAAATTCAGAATTTGTTTTTTTTTTTTTAAAAAAAAAAGCCTAAAAAGGAGGGTGATGGATGCAGAGGCAATTCCAAAGTGGGCGAGAGAAGAACAACCCCAGCAAGGCCACAGGTCCAGAGCAGTCACGTGCTCTCAGGGACTCGGACACCGGAAAACACACTTTAGGCCAAGCCATACCTGTCATTGGCTAAGTGGGGGCAGAGCGTGGTGCTGGGTGTGTAGATCTAGATGTTTTATTCATTTCGGGGGCTTTGCCATCCTGAGTAACCCAAGCCAGCTGGCTGGCCTTTCACTTAAATGACAATTTCTTCTCCAGCGCTTCAGAGTCCTACACCTCTTTGTAGGTATTTATAGAGAATCCTGGGCAAGCTGTCTGGGCTTGTGATCAACGCAGCCTTTCTGCTCCCGTCCCAGGGCTGTGGACTGGCCAGAGAGCAGTATAAATGTAGGCTTTGGCTACTGTGTTCTATTTGCAGCTGCACAAATGTTGTCATTTAAAAATCTTTCTCTGGCATATAGCAGCATGAGCGGGGATGGCCTGGGAAGCTGACATCAGCTCAGAGCTCGCCCTGCACCAAGGACTTTGCCAGGGCCTTCACACCCCTGGGTGCATTCAATTCTCCAACACTCCAACTCTCCTTGTTTTTTTTTTTTTTAGGTAGGAATCAGGATCACAGAGGAACTGAAATAGCCTATCAGGTCACTCTCAAATGTGGCAGTGTCAACGTTAAAATCCAGGCCTAACAGATACCCTCTTCCCCCCTTCAATGGCTTCTCCAACTTGTCAACGATATTCATTCATTTGAACTTCAGTCCCCACGCATGCTCTGAGCTGTTCCAGGTAATTACTCCTAATCAGTTATCACAGAGAGAGTCGGGCCTGCAGATTCAGCTTTGGGTTAAGATGTACTGCCAGACAGCTCAGTGTAGGTGGAAGAACCCCCTACTGGATGCAGCCTCCCCACTTAATCCTCAGAAGAGGTGGTTTGGGAGAGCCATTTGGAAAGACCCAAACTTCCCGCTTTCCTCTGTGTGCTCTTTTTGGTGGTCCTGATTCTCACACACACAGAAGTGCCCGAGGAGCCTATTCTTGTAAAAACAGTCAACATATTTTTATAAGCCCTGATGTCAGTGCATAACACTTGTCCTGACCTCTTACCAGAAGAATCACAGGTTATATTAATCAGTGGCCACTACCTAATTCTCTGAGAAAGAAGCAAAACAGCTCAACTCATGAGGCCTAGGGGTCGGGGAGAGTTCTTGAGAATGTCCACTAAAGTGAAGCTGAAATAATCTGCAAAGGATTTACAAAGCATAAACTAAGTAGTTCTTATTTTCAACCAGAAACCATGCTTCCTCTCTTTCCTTCCCGCCACAATCTTCTTATCTGTCTACTCGCTTTGCTGCTGCCTAGGGTAACACCTATTTGCAAAAGAAAGTCAGGGTCTCAGATCTGAGAACGCCAAATTGCTAATTTTGTGCTTTCTGTTCTTTTAAATTCTATAAATATAGGCCAGCAAGGTAGCTCAGTGGGTAAAGGTGTGTGCTGCCAGGAGTATAATTCAGCATTAAAAGTCAGATTTGATATGAAGATTTCTATAATACTTATTCACATCCCTAGGCCCAATGTAGTGCCTCCTACATGGCACTAGGCTGATCCTTGCAGCCAACAGCTTGTGCAGATGTGAGGGCCAAGCATGCACTCTCAGACTGGCTGCAGAAGACACTCGGCAGCATTTGTCTGAGTGTCTCCTTCTCATCTCTTGCTCTGGGGAAAGACTGTTGTTATGTTGAGAATAACCCTATATCCCTAATGCCTGAGACATGGTGAGGAGCTGGAACATCCTGCCAATAGCATCATGAGTATGTTTGGTGCAAGTATTCTAGGGAGCCCACTAAGCTATGCTTCATTTCCCAGCCTTTTAACAGATAGTCTGACAACTCCATGAGAGAGAGAGAGAGAGAGAGAGAGAGAGAGAGAGAGAGAGAGAGAGAGAGAGAGAGAGAGAGAGAGAGGGCAGGCTGGGAGATAGTTCAGTGGATAGAGTTCAGATAAAGGTGCCTGCCAACAAGCCTGATAACCTGAGTTCAACCTCTAGAAATCACATAACAAACAGCCAGCAGTAGCTCATACCTGCAATCCAAATACTTCTATGTTGAAATGGAAGAAAGAGACAGGAGAATCTTCAGGAAGTTTGTTTAACACAGCTGTAGAAACGAGAGACCCTGCCTCAAAGGCATCAGAAGGATATAACTAACTCTGTCAGGGCCTATTTGATCACATTGTGTGAAGATGTGTGTTGCTGTTTTACCTCACCTGCCTAAGGCACCTTCTGATTGGCTTAACAAAGAGCTGGATGGCTAATAGCTAAGCAGGAGAGCATAGGCGGGACTTCCAGGGAGAGAGAGAGGAGCTCAGGAAAGAATCTGAGAAGAGGGTATTCTCCAGCAAGATGTGGAGGAAGTCAAATGTACAGAGTTGAAAAGAAGTATGGAGCCACATAGCAGAATGCAGATTAATATAAAGGGGTTAATTTAAGTTTTAAGAGCTCGTTGGGAACAAGCTTCCATAATTAATAAGTCTCTGCATCATTACTTGGGAGCTGGCAGTTCAAAGAACGACCTGTCACATAACTCCTGGAAAAGCTGTCCTCCAATCTCCATACATGCACTGTAGCATGCAGGTGCCCCACTCTATCCATAGAAAGAAAAAAGAAAGAGAACCAAATAAACAAAAAGAAGTTAGGTGGAAAAATGGCCATTCATCCAAATAATCTCATTACAGCATGCATAAAGTGTTGGTCTTTTTTTGTCATTAAGTTTAAGGATGCGACAACTATTTTATGGAAAAAAATCTGTCCCAGAATGCAGTGCTGTATTTTACACAAATATATGTATATAGATTTATTTATTTATGGCAAGTGAGTATGCCTACATGCATATATGCATACACACAGAAGCACATGTCTGTTAGTTCTATGAAACATGGGCTCTGGTGATGCCAACACCAGTTATTCATGTTTACACGGGTGGGCAAGAAACTCTCTTTTCTTTGTTAGAACTTAAGTAGACGACGCAGTATTAATTGAAGTGCAACAGTCATGTGGACGGACAGAAATATTCTACAAGGACCGAAAGTGCCTGGGCATTCTCGAGGCAGCACTGACAGTCATTCCCTTGCCTGAGGCTTGGCTCCCATCAGATGTAGCAGTTCCATTTCTGGGATGACAGTGACAGGTGCCAATTTCTGTCAGGAGATCATATGCATGCAGACCATCAGCTCCTCCAGAGCCTTGGGAGGGTAATTTTAGGCATTCTTTTTAAGGGAAGTTATTTATTGCCAGAAAAGTCTTATCTACCTATAAATGAACCACTCCTCCCTCAAAAGATTAACATAGGCTGCCCAGGCTCAAAAGTTTGGCTCAGGTGGAATAAAAATTCAAGCAAATCAATAACTTTAAAATTTCTGAAAAGGATATTCGGAAGCTTGTGCATGTTTTGCTCATCTGGCAACAGCTTTGATTGTGGCTAAACCATACAGAAACCCCATCGAAATGGCAGAGAGGGAGAGGGGCAGAGATGAGCTTTATTTGAAGCATTTTCTTGAGGGGGTGGGCAAGGAGTTCAGAGAGTGGAAATTAAAACACACATACGTTACTCTGTGGAGACACCAGCATTGGAATCCAGTTTCTCTATGTCCAGTCTCTCTCTCCTGACATCGGAAGGCTTTCTTTTGCAATCAGAGCCACCTGTACCAGAATGATGCACTTGACCCACACAGGGACCCCTGCAGACCCATATTTCAAGTCTATTGATGAGTAACTCAAACCAGTCTGCATATGGCCTTACAATCCTCTTCAAGCAAACAACTCCCGGGAAGAGGGTAGCTTTCTTAGAGAAACAAAAGAACGTGGTAAAGAGACGAAGAGACGGATGGGCACATCCAGGTCATTGAGAGGTGTGGCTGAGCCTCTGTTCTAGTGAGAAGGCTAGCAACCCCTGCAGAATTCACTGTGTGTTTAATGATGGGTGCTCATAAAATAGCTCCCTACAAGAAGGTAAGGATAGGATATTGATGTGGGAGTGTCATATATCAATCTGTTGATTTCATTGGCTGAACAATAAAGAAACTGCTTGGCTTAGCTTAGAGCATAGATGGGAGGAGGAAACAGAATAGAATTCTGGGCGGAAGAGGAAGTGAGGTCAGACTCTGCTCTGCTTCCAGAGAGACCCGACAGCTCTGCTGGAGCAGAGACGCCATGCTCAGCTCTCCCAGGCAGCTGCAACCCACGATGGACTTAGGCTAGAATCTTTCCGCTGCAACCCACGATGGACTTAGGCTAGAATCTTTCCGGTAAGCGCACCTTGGGGTGCTTACACACATCATTAGAAATGGGCTAGACCAGGTGCGAGAATTAGCCTGTAAGGGCTAGAGTTCATGGGCCAAGCAGTTCTTTAAATGAATACAGTTTGTGTGTTGTTATTTCGGGCATGAGCTAGCCAAGCGGCCGGGGTGTTGGGGACGCAGCCCCGCCGCCGCTCCTATTTCAACAGGATATAAAACATAAAAAAACAAAAAAAACAAACAAAATAAAAAACCAACAATATGGGTACAATGGTTCGGCTAAAATCCAACTTGTTGCTTGAACAGGGTTATGCTCTTGGAAAGAAAGACCTAACTCAGAGCGACTATTCCATCCTTTAGGAGGCTGGGGCTGGGATAGTTAGATTTTCTTATTTTTACTCTTTGACCTTCCAATCTACAGAAGATTACTACTTGTTCTTAGAAGCAAGCTATGCTATTTTAAAATGGACAAAGTATAACATTCTACCTAAGTCAACATCTAATTAAAATGTCCTTCTTGTCACCTCTCACCAGATGACCTTAAAACAAGGAAGGCGGCGTGATGCAGCCCAATGTGAACGTGGGGGCAGTTCTGGAGCCAGGTAACACTGGGTCTGAATCTGGACCCTGCAGGCTGATTGAAGGTAACCTCTTTTGACAGCCTATTCTGCTGCAGCAATGTGACAATGATCCCCACCCATGCCCTTTTGGAAAGAAATCTGTCTTCTTTCCTTTTTGCTTTCCTCCTACTGCACGATTAAGGTCAATGAGAAGAACGTATGAGTTTCCAGAACACACTTTGGGCTGTTTTCTGAGCAGAACAAAGGAGGCTGGGTAAATGCCCACTCTTTTCTCTCTTTCTAGCTCTCTCCACAGGAACTGAGCTAGATTTTGGAGTGGCCACAGCTTGTTGGCTTTCTTTTTTGGTCCACTCCTCATACGCTCTATTCCTTTCAGTAGTAGAAGTCTGGCTTAAATGCTGTTCCATTATCTAAGGGCCAGTGGCTCATCCAATTGACGACCAGACAGTGAGACAAACTGATTTTCTGGCTGGTCATATCTGGGTCTGTTTTTTCCTTTGTTACAGACAACTCTGCCCTCAGTACCCTTTTCTCACAGAGAGCTAGGGAGAACCTGCCATTCAGCTATCAGTACGACACACTGACAGACAGCTCAGCATAGGTTAAAGAACTCTCTACAGGCTGCTAACCTGGGCATTTTCTAAGGCCTCTGAATGCAGAATCTCAGTTTTTCTTCTTTGGATGACAATGTTCCTTGGAGGGCCTTTTAGGAGGCACGGCTAGGGACAAGATGAAGCTCATCATCAACATGACGACATGATGTCATCAACATGACACCCTGTGTAATGGTCTTCCACATCAGTAAGAGGATTAATAAGAAAACGTATGGACAAATACTTTTATTGTGCTCCTGGCCACTGAGTATCAGCTGAAATCTGATGTAAAATACAATCTAGTATTTACTTTTTCTACCACCTATACAGCATAGAGTATAAACTCTCCCAGAAACCAGACATGACCAATGCAGTGTATCAGAGAGTAGTTTTGTCTCCAGGAGAATGATTCTGGAAGTGAGCAGTGGGCTGCTGAGTGCGATCAACACATGGGATTCCAAGACTTCTCTCTACTTCATACTATAAGCTGCAATTCTGCTTCATCACCCACCAACAGAACAAGAGAAAACAAGCCAGGAAAACTCTGCCAGGTTTATCTATGATTCTTCCTTAAATCTTTACAAATGTGAAATTTTGAATTTATGTTCTTTTTAAGATGATGATTTGCAGGCTTTGTGCTTTCTTGACAATACAGTCTTTCCATAAAAAAATAACGGTAAGTCGTTATTAGTCATTTCCTGAAGTCAGGATGCATGGGTTGATAGTTAACATCAGAAACTCTACCATGGTAACATACTCTCCTTGTCTGAAGAGCTAAGAGAGATATAGGGTTGGATGGTGATAGTACACACCTTTAACCCCAGCACTTGGGAGGCAGTGGCAACAGATGTCTATGAATTTGAGGCCAGCCAGAGTAAGTTCCAAGACAGCCAGAGCTACACACAGAGAAACATTACACACAGAGAAACATGTCTCGAAAAACCAAAAATGAGAGAGGGAGGGAGGGAGGGAGGG
>NW_026067974.1:2872321-3029486 GCF_014885135.2 Alexandromys fortis
AGAGAGAGAGAGAAAGAGAGAGAGAGAGAGAGAACCTATGTAGAGGAACAGGGTTTAGTAAAGCAAAATCTGCATATTGCTTGGAAAGTATGGTTGCATTTGAAAGGTCAGCAAAGGTTTTTCTCTCATAGCATCTGCCAAAAGGATGTACAAGGGGTTTTCTAGGAATCCCTGCCAGGAGGTGGGTTTCCCCTTGTAACTCTCCTAAACTGGCCCTGACACCAAATGACTTATTCAGAACACAGTAGAAATGCGACAGCCCACTGTATTTAGGGAAAAACCATCCAGTCCAGCACAAGAGTCTTCCTGCTCAGGACTGACAGTCTAGTGCAATAGGAAAGATCTCAGGCCAGGAGACTTTGCTTTTGATTCTGGTTTGGTAACAACAGCTGTGCATTTCCTGGCAACAACTACAGATTAAGGAAAATGGTAGGGTTGTACACATACCCTAAAGGTCACCATTACCACACTGGGATCTAGGCTGTTCATATACTGTCCTATTTATATCTTAGGTCATTTACTCTCTGTCATTTCTTATGGCTACATGAGGTGTATGGTATCGTGTATGCAGTCTATATATTTCATCGCTAATGTTCAGAAATACTGCCAGTAAACAGAATGATTTGTGTATACTGTACAGCATTTTAAGGGGGTGACTGCTGTTAGTATTGTTTTAGGGCATGACAAATGGATTTTCAATTAGATACTAACTTTTCAATAATGGTAATAATATCATCCTACAAATGAGTCCAGACAGGCAACATGCAGGTTCAAATCACGATTCTGTTCCAGTTTTTGATTCTTCCCTGGGAAACTGTTACTTGGGTTTTACGCCCCCCCACCCTACCCCCTCCAGTGACATCTGATATCGGCATTTAAATCACATGGAATGAAGATGGTGAGGTTTCATTTCTTGTTTCTAATTTTTCTAACCTCCAAGAGGGTTTCTTGGTTTTGCTGATTATTCTGCAACTTCCAGGTTCTCTCCAGATGTGAGCAAAATTGCTTACTTGGTTGAGAGGCTTGTACTCACTTGATGAAGTACTTGATTCCATCTGCTGTGTAAGCTTCCTCCCACCCGTAAGGTAAGCCTAGAGTGAAAGGAAACCAGAAATACATTTATTAAGATGATGGAGATAACTTTACTTTCTGGACACCAACCTCCCTCATGCCGACAATTAGCTGAGTGCATTTCCTGCACAAAATTATTTTCTTGAAAGGCAGAATTAAGACAATTCAGATGAGCTCTGGCACTCAGCATCTTACAACGCAATAAATAAAGTCCCGAACAGTTAACAATCTGCTTTAGCAGCAATAACTGGATTATGACTTATCATTTACATGTGGTGAACGTTTTTGTCAGCAGGATTCACGCAGAAATTGGTGTTTGCAGCGGATGGTTCTTGCCCGGAGGCAGAAGGATGGACAAGATGGCCTCTGCTTGTCTATTCTGGCTCAAAGTTTCTTTAATTGGCTCCCTTTGCATTCCTTCGCTCAGCTCCACAGGGAACTGGGCATGAGTGCCAGATCAGCAGGGGTTTGAGAAGCAGCTTTTGGACAAGACAAGATTCCTTATTAAGTTTGAAAGTTTAGTAAAGTGATTTACAATGGATGGTGGCATTTTCTTTGTTAATTAAGAATTTTGTGCAGTGACATAAAGGGCCAAACAATTTGCTAAACTTAGCTTCCATTTCTGTAATGGGATTGAGAATAGTTAGCTAAAAAGAATGAAGTAAGCAGGCAACATAGGGGCATATTCTATATAGGAGTTCTGCTCTCTCTCCCTCTCTTCTCATTTAATATCCATTTACTGAGGTTTCAACCCACGGCTTATGCATCCACTTATTAGTGTTGTATTACTGAGCTACAATCTCTTCTTTTGAGGGGTAAGGTCTTACTAGATTGCAAGGTTGGACTTGGACTAATTCTGTAGCCTAGGCTTGAGATCCTCTTACTCCAGTCTCCTAACTAGTTGGAATTATATGCCTATATCAGCGGGCTGGGCTGCCATATTTTCTTACATCTAGATTGTGGGTAGCATCTCTTTAGACCGCAATGGTTTCTACCCATTCTGCCCTATCACTGGGTCATATCTTATATATTGCTATTGCTAAAAAGTTTAACTGACCTTTCCAGTAAGCTCTATGACACTGGGTTATCATCGCCCCTTTGATAGGTATAAGATACATTAATTCATTGAAAAAAAAAGGGTTGCATTACTCAGGTAGCCCGAGTCTTAACAACAAATACTTGACTTTTATTCCTTCAGATATCAGCAAGGGGGAGAATAAACACACAGGGAAAGCTTAACAATATGGGTTAAACAAAATTTTGCCCCATTACTATTTAATTCTTAAAGAATATATTTCCTTGAGAAGAGGGTATTATGCTGTGTGTGTGTGTGTGTGCACGCATGAGTGTGAGTTTGTGTGTGTCTGTATATTTAAGAAAAAAAAAAGACTTTAATTTATATTGATTCCAGTCTGAGACTGTGGGCCAAAATTTTATACCTATCTCTTCCATACATCAACAAGGCTATCCTGGGGTCTCTACCCTCTCTTCATGAATGTATGTCTACTTTTAGTAGTGGTCAGAGCTTCTGAGAACTCAGTACAAGCAAAGCTCTGGAGGTGACATCCCATGACACAGGAAGTGATATCCCATGCATGTGTTCTTTCATGTCCACCGATCAGCCATGATACACTCTTGCTGCCCTACAAGACTGCGTTGATTTATTTTTCTCTCTACACTTTCTGCATTTTTTTTTTAAATAGCTAAGTTCATCTGACAGTGATGAGGCCCTTTCCCTCCAAGGAAGAATGTGACTGTGAGGACCTGGCTTATATGACAGAAGCAGTCTGATTAGTTTTTGGGGAAAATAGAAAGCTACCAGGGACATGGAGAACTGCCGTAATGTGACTAAGGTTTTTGCTTACTAGGTGGATTGTTTGACTGGCACAATTCCATGTGTTCCTCCAATTCTTCAAGTAACAGGCATTTTTTAATGAAGTAGAAGAAAGAGATACACTTTAATGATGGTCCTTTTTATTAAAAAGTTTTAGACTTTATCATCGCTTGTGTGTGTGTGTATGTGTGCGGGATGCGTGTATGTGGGGGCTTGCACACAAAGCATACACTGAGGTCAGAGGCCAGCTTTGTGGCATTATCTCCTTCCACCTTTATGTGTGTTTTAGAGGCTGAACTCAGGTCATTAAACTTGCGTGGGAAACCCTTTTACCCACCAAGTGACCTTGTCAGCCCCAACATGATCAACTTAAACATGAGTTGGCCGAGAACTCATTTTCTGAGTCCTAAGGAATACATTTATACCACCCCTTCAGACACAAGGGATATTGGAGAAAAGGATACAAAGACTGTAAGAGGTAAAAGATAGGGAGAACAGCTACAAAAAAGTCGCTTTCTGGGAAGACAGAGTCAGTACAAGAAGAAATCTGGCAGCGGTGGATACTTGCATTGGGTTTACATAAGAATGGTCCATCCACAATCAGATGGAAGAGGACTCAAGGAACCCTACCCTTCATGGTTGAGCTATTCACTAAGACAGATGAGGGTGGGGGTGTCACTGCCTTCTGATGCATACCCACTGATGACCCCATCTGGTTCTAGTGGGCAGTTTTAATCCAGTGATAATACAGATGGACCTAGTTAAACAAACAAACAAAAACACCCCAAAAGTCATGATTATAAGGAAGGGACTATAGGGGAATGGGGAAGGGTATTGATAAGAAAGGGGAAACACTAGATACTGTGGGGAAGAGAATAATCAGAGTCCATTATATACATGTATAAGATTGTCAAATAACACGACTAATAAAAATTAAAACGGTATTTTCTGCCATGAAAAACTAAGTGCCTAATTTTTAAAAGATCAAAGTTTCATAACCTAACATCATCTGTAAGTAGAACGGGGGACTAAGCCATCATTAATCTCCCTGTAGTATCTCAGCAATAGAAACACAATCACTATCTAATGTAAAGACAGACATACAAATAGCTGCTTCACATGAAACAGCTCTTTTGGTATTTACAAATACATGATTATGATATAGTCGGTTTTCAATGGTAATGATTTTATTTATTCACAATGATGATTTGGAAGTAATTAGAACATAAATACTTTGAAATAATCATTATTGTTACATATAAAAATAGTTATCTAGTTACAAAATCTTTACAGACTTGTAAATATACGATGTTTCTAATTTTTCTTTTTATATTTTTTAAAAACTGTTATTGACAGCTCTAAGCACCTTGCGATTGTTTCTGAATGAAAGGGTTTGTCTGTGAGTTCTCAGATAGCATTCTTTCCGCCAGAGATCATCTGTTTCTAATAAAAAACTTCATGGTGAAGACTCCAAAATCTGCATGAGTATCTTGCCAGAGTGAATGTCTGGAACATATTGAACTTAGAATCCTGGCTGTGCCCTAAAACCCAACATATACAAATTCAAACTCATCATGTGTCCACACAAAACGATTTCCTTTGTTTCCCCAGAATCATTACCACAGATTCTCTGTTATGTTTCCCCAGGTACTAATTTATTAAGTATTTTTTGATTATTATGTGTTCAGACTTTTGCTTGGGTGATTAATACATAATGATGAAAAATAAACGTGAACCTTGATCTCACAGAGCTTTAAACTAAGGACGAGGATGTAGCTCGGTCAGTAGACCGTTTGCCTAGCACACCAAAGCCCTGGCTCTGATCACCAGCACCACCTTATAAAAAGGGACTGGGTGTGGTGGTGCACACCTATAATCCCAACACTGGAGAGAAAGAGACAAGACAAACAAGAGTTCAAAGACATGCATGGCAGCATAGGGAGTTTAAAGCCAGCCTATCTAAGACCATGTCTCAAATATAAACAAAACCCTCAAAAAACAAAACAAAAATCGCACAAAACCCAAACAACTTGCCCCCCCCATCATAAACAAGCACATAAGTACAAGAATAAGTTCAAGTAGTATAGAGAGAATAGGACAGGTGAGAGAGGAACTCAGCTTCAGGAGGGAGGAAGAAGTGCAAACCAGTGAGACACGGTCAGCAAGGTTTTCCAAGAGGCTGCGGAGGGAAAGCGCAGACCTGGGTGAGAACACCGCAGGTAGATGGAGCACAGCCACATGGCTGGCACTCTGAGAATCAGGAAACTGCTCACTCTGTACAAGCACAAAAAGATTCTGCTGGAAACATTATTACATGGAGATTTGCAGGCTGCAGCAGGATTGTATGAGACTCCCCTTCCCTCCTCATGCTTCTTTTTTGAGACAGTTTCTCAGAGCCTCAGATGACCTTGAACTGGAGATGTGCTCAATTGAGAACGAAGAAGCTGTAAAGGAATGCTGTCCCATCATACTTGTGGAAAGGCCACATAATCTAAAAGACTTTTTTTTTTTTTTTTTGAGATCCACCAAAGCCCAAGGTTTTTACCTGACTAGATTTCAAGGGAAAGGAAGTCCTGCAAGAAGAAAAGGTGCACATACTCACTGGAGACAAAGTATTGCCAGGAACATGGCCAAGAAAGCAATGGACATTAATCCACACATCTGGGAGCCCTAAACACAAGCACAGTTGTCCTCCTCCTGAAACAGTTCTTGGCCCCCAAGACTTGACAGTGATACTGTACCCATGATATCTCAGCAGTGTGGCAGCATGAACAGGACCTGCATGATGGTAACACTCGCTGCTATGGCAATGTGGGTGGTGGGAATTTCACAAGGCCACACCCAGATGAACAGTGGGGTGAGAGCTATGGCCACATTTTATACCTATGGGTATAAAAGTATGTATTTATAATACAGCAATGCTCCCATTTGTTTGAATATCGCATGCAGAAGGTGGGTGATTTCATTTGTTGAGGCTTGGAATCCTATTAAATGACGTGGCGTAAAGAAGGAAGG
This sequence comes from Alexandromys fortis, assembly GCF_014885135.2. Taxonomy (NCBI): domain Eukaryota; kingdom Metazoa; phylum Chordata; class Mammalia; order Rodentia; family Cricetidae; genus Alexandromys; species Alexandromys fortis. The sequence continues at coordinate 2,878,242 of NW_026067974.1, forward strand.
TCAAATGAGCCTAGGGGACTGTGAGAAAGACTGAACAATGGACCATAGCCTTTAGATGGAGAGAAGACAAGGGGACTGGGAGCTGGAGTAGTAGACAGTCTTGGTGAGGATGATCACTGTGTAGTAAGCTTCAAAGAGTTCTGAGTGAGTCAGCACGGTGCTCTTGCTGCCAAGAGTCACAGTGGGCATCGAGGCGCTGATGTGGGAGTCCCCTCTGTGTGCTGTGATTACCATCAATGAATAAAGAAACTGCTTTGGAGCGATAGCAAGGCAGAACTTAGGTAGGCGGGGAAAACTAAACTAAATGCTGGGAGAAAGAAGGGCGGAGTGAGAGAGAAGCCATGTAGCTCTACTGGAGACAGATACCGGAACTTTAGCCTGTTAGCCAAAGCCATGTGGCAATACATAAATTAATAGAAATTGGTTAAATTAATATGTAAGAGTTAGCCAATAAGAAGCTAGAGCTAATAGGCCAAGTAGTTATTTAATTAATACAGTTTCTGTGTGATTATTTCAGTTTCTGGGCAGCCAGGAAACAAACAAGCATTCTCATTCAGGGGCTTGGAAAGGAAGGCACAGAAAACACTGACAAAATGAACTGAAAGGTAAAGGTGAGGAACTCAGATGGAAAATAGCAGGAGCTGGTGGGACAGAGTTAAACAGAGACTGAAATTCTAAAAGTGAAATTGACCAAGAGGACACTGGACAGGAAGTCTCCAGAAGACCTTAGCAAAGCCAGGTTCATTTGAAAATCTCTAGTATCTCTAGGTTCCGGCTATAATGAATAATGCTGCTATTGATACTGTTGAGCAAGTGTCCATGTGGTATGATTGAATATCCTTTAGGTATATGCCCAAGAGTGGTATTGCTGGGTCTTGACATAGATTGATTTCTAATTTTCTAAGAAACTGCCATACTGATTTCCAAAGTGGCTGTATACATTTGCACTCCCACCAGCAGTGGAGGAGTGATCCCCTGACTCTATATCCTCAGTAGTTTTGATCTTAGCCATTCTGACAGGCGTAACTGACAGGGGGACATGGTAACTCGGCACCATTTTGATTTGCATTTCCCTGATGGTTAAAGATGATGAGCACTTCCTTAAATGACTTTTGGCCATTTGAGAGTCTTCTGATGAGAATTCTCTGTTTAGCTCTGTATCCCATCTTTAAATCGGATTGTTTTGTACTTTGATGTCTAATTTCTTGAGTTCTTTATATATTTTGGAGATTAGCGCTCTGTCAGATGTGGGGTTGGTGAAGATCTTTTCCCATATTGTAGGCTGTCATTTTGTCTTATTTACCATGTCCTTTACCTTACAGAAGCTTTTCAGTTTCAGGAAGTCCAATTTACTGACTGTTCCTCTCAGTGTCTGTGCGACTGGTGTTATATTTAGGAAGTGGTCTCCTCTGTCAATGAGTTCAAGGCTACTTCCTACTCTCTCTTCTATGGAAATAACCTAGATGCCCCTCAAGTGAAGAATGGATAAAGAAAATGTGGTACATTTAAACAATGGAGTATTACTCAGCTATAAAAAACAATGTCATCGTGAAATTTGCAGGCAAATACATGGGATTAGAAAAAACATCCCGAGTGAAGTAACCCAGACTCAGAAAGAAAAACACGGTATGTACTCACTCATAAGTGTACATTAGACTTAAAGCAAACAACAACCAGAATACAATCCACAGCTCCAGAGAAGCTAGGTAATAAGGAAGACTCTCAGAGGGATACATAGATCACCCTGGGGAGGGGAAGGGAGAGGAGAACAGGATGGAATGGGATAGTCAAGAGGGGAGAGGGATGGAGTGGGAGAGAAATGAAAGAGATAATCTTGATAGAGCCACTGTGGGGTTAGGGAGAAACCTGGTGCTAGGGAAATTCCCAAGAATCCACAAGGATGACCCCAGCTAAGACGCCTAGCAACAGTGGAGAAGGTGCCTGAATTGGCCTTCCGCTGTAACAAGAGGTGAATACCCTAACTATCATCATAGAGCCTTCACTCAGTAACTGACAGAACCAGATGGAGAGATCCACAGCCAAGCACCAGGCCGAGCTCTGGAAATCCAATCAAAGAGAGGAAGGAAGAAATATAAGAGCAAGGGAGGTCAAGATCATGATGGAGAAATCTACAAAGACAGCTGAACCAAGCTCGTGGAAACTCAGGAACCCTAGACCGACAACTGTGGAGATTCTGTGGAACCGAACTAGGCCCTCTATATGTGGGAGACAGTGGTGAAGCTTGGACTATCTGAGGAACACCTGGTAGTAGGACCAGGATCTATCCCTGGTGCATGAGCTAGTTCATTGGAGCCCCATTGCCTATGGTGGGATGCCATGCTCGGCCTTAATGTAGGGGTTCTGCCCCAACTTAATGTGCCAGACTTTGCTGACTTCCCTTGGGAGCCCTTACCCATTGGGAGGAGTGGATGGATGGGGAGTGAGCTGGTGGGTGAGGCGTGGGGGGTGCATCAGGAAGGGTAGGAGGGAGAACTGTTTCTGGAATGTAAAATGAAATTAAAAAAAAAAGAATTGCTGGGTGGTGGTTGTGCACACTTTTAATCCAAGCACTCGGGAGACAGAGGCAGGTGGATCTCTCTAAGTCTGAGGCCAACCTGATCTACAGAGTGAGTTTTAGGACAGCCAAAGCTCTTACACAGAGAAACCCTGTCTCGAAAAACCAAAAGAAAAGCTCTAGTGTCATCATCATCTCAAGGAGACTCAACCTGTAGCGTAGGACATCCCAGGAAGGGATGAAAGGGAAGAGGGAGGGGAAGGAATGGATCGAGGGAGGGAGAGAAGGAGGGAGGGAGAGAAGGAGGGAGGGAGAGAAGGAGGGAGGGAGAGAAGGAGGGAGGGAGAGAAGGAGGGAGGGAGAGATCTTGAATTAAATAGACAAAGTTTTACTAAATATTATGGCATCCATTACATTCCAGGAATTTTTAATTGATTTTGAATCAGAAAAGCTAAATCCACATGTACTGCTTTTGACTCTAAGTTGAATAAGGTGGTAATAACTGTGTAGGACCTCAGCTTTCTCATTTATATGAGTAATGATCTTAGTTATCTTGCTAGCTTGTGGTGTTATCATGAGACTTTTATTAGTTAATACATAATGATACAATTATATGCAAAAGGAGGCCATTGTTATTAATGGCAACAAAACAGGAGCTTCTTCATTGCCCACGATTCCATGCATACATCTAACACAGGAAAAACTTAAATACCTATGGGGTGAATTTTACTATGTGGAAGTCCTTTCTTCAGTGTAGGGAATTACACAGTCTCTGCTTCACTGCTGTGCGGCCAGCTAACGATACGATTGCCATGGCCGACACCGGCATTCCCTCACTAAAGCGTTATTCTATTTCCACAGCCTCAGCCTCGGTACTGCTAGCAGCTGATAGCAACATGATTAAATAATACTCCTCAACTCGCCAGAACAAGAAGAGAAAGAGAATCCCCAACATCCCAATCTATGCCTTACTCTACTTAACAATGATCTCCTAAGCGGAAATGAACTAGATTCTAGATTTAAAGACAAAATGGTCTGTTTTAAAAATCTTTTTTGTTAGATTTTAGGATTACTCAAGTTAATTTGTAGTTCTGAACTGTGGTGCCAATTTGAAAGAAGCTACACTTAATTTTCCCATGAAAGAGAAATCTATTACACTAAGCGATGGTCTTCACCTATAAATAACCTGATAATTTAGTATTTCAAGGGCAAAAAAAAAAATTCTAAGGAAACAATTTACAAAAGAACCCTCTAAGTTTTGGGATTGTGCTCTAAGTGTTCCTGATTGTTATTCTTGCACAAATGCCTTCACAATAGGCATGATTTTGCATCTGTGATTTGGTTACATATGGCCATTGTCTGGGGAGCGGGGAGAAGAAATTGCACCAATACATGTATAATGTAGATGTTACATACTTCAAGCTAGAAGCCACACACCTACCCCCAAAAGACAATGACACATGGAAGGGAAGCACTGAACGCACACTCCTAAGCAACCTGGCTGCCCGGAGTCTTCTCAGTTAGGCCTCACTCCGTTTGGCAGACAAATATATTCTAAAATAGCTTGCAGTTAAGGAGGAGGGTGAGAAGGCTATCGTCCATTTTCCACATTTCCCTTTCCACACATGCAAACTCTGCATTCTCATAGCATTTGCTCCCAATTAGGGTTTAGCATCTTGAACACTGGCATGCCAACACCTGACAAGCCAGCTTAAGTGTCCTCTTTTCTACTGTTCACTCCCATCCTGTGATGGAGACTGTAGGTGAGAACACAGAACTCCATTCACAGTAGTCTCTGGGCATTTACTCAATGTTAGGGGAGCCGCCTGGGGATTTGGGTTTGCTTTGCTTAGAACCAGTACTATCTAGCAGACTTTACACTACGTATTGACCAAACTCAGTACAAAGATCGTTGCAGTCATTCTGTACAGCCAGTCTACAGAGACAGGCTAGAGAAGGGATTAAAAGGTCCTTTCAAACATCTTTGTGTTCTGACAAGCTTTGCTCATGGCTAGTCAAATTGTCTGACTTGATCAGTGAGAAGAGTAGTAATGGCCAAGAGCCCAGAGAGCTGTTCCCACCCATGTTTGTAGCTCGCTCTGTCGTTTCCTTCAGGGGCTGGCTCAGATGTCATGGAGGCCGTGGTGTTTTCCTGGTCATTCAATATAAAACAGCCTTCTCTGCCACCTCTGGCACACACTAGCTGCCTTAACCAGCTTTCTTTCCTACCCAAATTCCCTCATTTTTTGTTCCCTGCCCCACTGCCAGCGGTATTGTGCACATATACGATTCTTAATTGCTATTTGCTGAATTAAGGAATCAATGTTTACTATGCCAAATGACTATGGTAATACGAACACAGACTATTTAATCAGACACAAGATAAAAGTAGAGGATTTTAGAAAAAGTGTCGAAAGGGTGCTAAATTAAGATCAAAACTGAAAAGTTGCACCATTAAGGGTGTACTTAATGACTTGAATTACTTTCCTATGAGTTGAGAGTTTCTTCTTTACAGGTGACAGAGATGGAGGAGAAAGGTGGAGGTCTCATTCTTTTTTCTTTAAAAGCAGGTCTTATTTTATGCATACCAGGCTGGCCTGAAACTCATCATAAAACCAGTCTTAAAACTCAACAGAGATCCACATGCCACTGTCTCCTGAGTGCTGCTGGGATTACAGGCATACACCACCACGTCTGGTTCCGAGGCCTTACAAAGATAAGCAAGATTGCTTTAAAAACAGTTTGATTAGTATACTACAGATATGAAGGGCGAGCGGCTGGTGAACATGAACTAGTGGGTCTACGGACTGCAAGGGAAGACGCCTGGAAACTGTGAGCTCTCCTTCCTGTTCCCTTCAGGGAAACTTGTTTGGCGAGGAGAGGCTGAGTGTTGCTCTGCAGCAAGCTCCAAGGAAGGGCAGACTTATCAAGAGGACAGAAGACAGGTTAACTAGTTCAAATGCTAGGAAGACCTCATGAGTAATCTCTGCTGAGTGTCACTGTCCACTGCCTCCACCTCTGTCTGAGAGCATACCATATCAGGTTTCCAAAACTCATGTTATGAAAAAGAGATAAATAAAAAAAAACTATTTTGAAAATAAGTCTTTAAAAAAAACACACTCCTGTGCACACTACTTTAGTTTTTCCACGTTGCATAGCAAACTTTCACAAATGCAGCACACGCGTGTATCAGCACAGAGCTCCACGGGTGGCATGTGCAGCATGGTATGACTTGGTTCTGTGCTCAAGGGATTATGGGACAGCAATGAAAATACTGCCTGGGGAGACTTTTTATCAGGATGAAGTAGGAAATTATGCATTTCTAAGTTAATTTGTTATTGACAGAATTCTGTTTGCAGCTCTAGGACATAAGCTGCTCCCAAACGTGCTTTGTTAGACCTAGAAGTGGTGAGCATTGCTTGCCACATGACTCCTTCGACCTTCAGACTGGCCTTATACTTCCAGTGGACTTGTAGATCTCCAATGTTTAGGTCTCAAAAGCTTGTGGAGGTCACATCCACAAGGGGGACTTCTTCATTCCCAGCTAATTAATTGCACACAGGGTCCCATTATAGGTACACTTAGGCTTGTAGTTCACTGACTAGCTTGTACATGCATGTTTGGCAGGAGCCAGGAATTGAAGGCTGTCTTAGAATCCTATCTATTGAAGTGCTCACATGTTACTTCAAATAGAGTCCAGGGTGGCAAGGGGAGCCTTCTATGTTCGCGCCTAGAAAGGGACATGTCACTGAGAAAACTATGAGAAAAGTCACATAGAAAGAATAACAAAACTTTCATAACTAATTTTTATTTTTACTTTAGAGGCAAAAATATTAAATAAACATAGAATTTAGAATAGTTAAAGAATTATAAAAATTCCCCCACAATAAACCCAGAATTTTAGAAAAAGGTTTCTGTTCCATTCTCTGGTAAGCAGATGAGAGAAAGTGATAAAAATGGGAAGAAAATGAGGAGGCAAACAAGGGACTAAAAGGTGAGAAGTTAGGGAAGGAGAGATTTAAAACATTTACGGCTCTTAACTGGATCAGCTGTACAATTTACAGTGCGTGCATGATTACAAACTGAAAAAGGAAAAGAGAAAGACCGAGCAGCTGGGATTAGCAGAAGCTGTTTCTGGAGAGTACACTTGGGTGGCTAAAGTGAGTTAGTGAATGATTGACTCAGTTTCCTGATTTTCCCTCCCTATCAGCTTTGAACTCTCATCCCAGCTATCTCCAGAATATTGGCCAAAATCTCCCCGACAAGTCTGTTGTGGCAAAACTCTGGTCCCCTCTGAGCAGGTGGTCAAGCCGCCCACCTGTCCACACTGGAACTGTCAGAAATTCATTCAGGACATTTTCTACTCACACTTGCCAAACGTCTCTTATTCAAAGCCTGGGAGATCTATTTCCATCACAGGGCCTAACTGTGCTTGGTTAGATCTTCACGGGAGACCTGCCCTACAGTTTTCCTGTGGCATCCTTGGACCAACCCAATGTAGTCATGCCAAGCCATGAAACACTAACAGTATTGTGTTCGCAACCACTCATGACACATAGTTATCAAGCAAAAAGGACCAACAGACACAAGAATGCAGTGTACGCAGCAGGAGAGTATTGTCTGTTAGACCTAGTGTCAGATTTCTCATCTTACCCTGTTATCACCCATCATGTTCCTTACTGTCTATCCCTGTGGTATGGCTGTTCATTTTAGTTATATTAAGTAGGAATATTCGGTCTCAAAATTGCAACACCCTCTCTTTTTCCCTCCACATATTTGCCCTTAGTAAAGCAGATACATATCAAAGGAAGAAATCTAAGTCCCTTCTCATTTGACCAGTGACAGTTACTGATAATTTAGTACAAGAAAAGCAATGAGTAGCCACGTTTTACTTCTGCATACTGATTTGCTTTGAAAGACATAGACAGCAACCATTCCAAAACAGAGACCAGCCCTTCAACTCTTTTTTTGATTTTATATTGTCGTATGAGTACTAGGGAAGCCTCAAAGTATGCCTGGAATACTTTGTAATACAACTAGTAGGAACAGAAAAACAAAAGCTGTTTGTTGGTGGGTAACCCTAGAGTTAAAGGTTACATAATACTAGGAGGTATTTAGCTTACCTAGTTTGTCAGAATGAGTTGGTCAATGGGGAACATAAGCTGTCAGTACAAACGGTGCATGAATAGCAATTCATATCGAGATAAATATTTTGAGATGGTGGTTGCTTATGATGGCATAAACAAGACATGAGTTTCAACCTCACATGCCTTATCTTGTGTGCCTTTAAATTATGATGGTTTCACTTCCACTTGAGTTTGACTTTATCGCTGCCATTTAAAACTGCTCAGAGCTCAAATCTTAAACAGTTCCTTCCATACACACATCTCTCCATTTAAAAATAATTTCCCTCATTATTCCCCTGAGCTATTTTTACTTTGTATCATAAACAATACATTTAATCTATTAAACCTTGCAATATGATTATTTTTACAATCATTTTCATCCCCATTTTCCTAGACTCCTTGAGGGTTCTAAATCATCCTCACACCCAGCAGGTTTCAAAAGAGGATTCTCTGAATAGAATAATTAATTTGTTTTCTTCCTTTTGTTAACTTAGACTGTTGTATTGGTTCTTCTGTGAAAAATTTAAAAAGGCACATATGTGTGTGTTTCTGTCTATATGAAAACATATATACACGTGTGTGCAAGTCCATGTGAACATGTGCAGAACAGAAGTCAACCCTGAGAGGTGATGCCTGCTGGCCAATAAGCCCCAGAGATCTGCTTGTCTCTACTTCTCCAACACTGGAATGACAGTGTGTGTCCAGCATTTTTTAAACATGGCTTTTGTCCTGGCTAGTTTTAATGTCAACTTGACATAAGCTAGAGTCATCAGAGAGGAGGGGAGCCTCAACTAAGGAAGTGCCCCCATAAGAACGGGCTGTAGGTAAGCCTGTAAAGCATTTTCTTAATTAGTGATTGATGTGGGAAGGCCCAGCCCATCGTGGGCAGTGGCACCCTGGGCTGGTGGTCCTGGGTTCTATAAGAAAGCAGGTTGAGCAAGTCACATGGAGCAAGCCGGTAAGCAGTACTCCTCCATTGCCTCTTCATCAGCTTCTGCCTCCAGTCCCTGCCCTGATTGAGTTTCTTTCTTGGCTTCCTTCAGTGATGAACTACAATGTAGAAGTGTAAGGTAAATAAACCCTTTCTTCCCCATCTTGTTTTTGGTCATAGTGTTTCACCATAGCAACAGTAACCCTAACTAAGACAGCTTCCAGGACCAAACTCAGGTCTCATAAGCACTTTGCCAACTGAGCCATCTTCTCAGTTCCACTTCTTCCTCGAGGGGATGCTGCCATGCTCCAGAGCACACAGCTGGATAGTCCAGCAGGACTGGACTCCACTTCCCAAGGTACACTGCTGAGTTCTTATTGCAAAGAATGAATTCTTCTGTGGCAGCAATACAGAGAGGATTTCAGAAGTTTCTTTTTGATTCTGTGTGTATTATTTTTCTTGATTTCTCTCATCTTTTTATAAATTGTTATGGGAACCCATAACTTCATATTCCTTTGCACATTTGAGATAAAATTTATCCTGATACTATTTCTGTTGGTCCAAAATATAATTCCTGGTGTTAGGTATCTAGACATAATAATCACTGTTTGTTTGTGTCCTGACAGGAAGTAGCCTTCTAAGCAATACACATAATAGACAATCATATAACTATATACAACCACCTGCTAACTCAATCAAGTCTAATTTAAGAATATGATTTTAAAAAAAAAAAACAGAGACCGTAAATGTCCCCTTATTCTTCCACATTGGATCATTATTAGATCACCTTCTATTTTGTCCTTCACTTCAGTATCCATCCATTTCTGGTGATTGATGCGGGATAACTTGACATCCCACATTCTTCACTGATGTTACATAAGAAAATTCATCTTGAAAGTAAAAACAATCAAAGGCTAATGACTAAATTGTAGGAAACACGAACTGGCACACAAAAGGAGTATTAAACACCACTCCTTCTCATGTCTTCTAAGAATCTTTAGAAAGACTAAAAATTAATTCTAATTAGAGTTTTTGAAAACTGGGTGAAGATTTTGTTTTCTACTGAAAAAAATGTATGCTTTTATTATCTTCAGGGTGATTATTTGATGACGTCACATTTATATATCTAAAAAGTTAATGTGAAATTGAGGCAAGCAGTAAAGGATAGTTTCAGAAATATAATGTGCATACAGTGAGAGAACAGAAAGTACTCAGAGGCTTGCTGTCCTTATTTGAGGTGTGAATATCAAAAACATAAAAGAGCAAGCTAACCTTGTAAAATTCCATTTATGTAATAATGGGCATATCCTTGCTTTACATGATTTAGTATAAATTAAAATGTATAGATATGTTTGTTAATGATTAGGCCAAAATAACTTTCTTGCTCATGGCCCTCTGACTGGGACCTGTGCTAGGGTTCTGGACTATTCTATGGGAAGCACACTCAGAAAGCAGCAGCTGTTACTCCTTGCACTGGCTGCTGTAAAGTGGACTGAGAATTATAGCCGGGAAACAATCCACAAGCAGGATCTCGACTTCTAAGATCTCGATGCATCTTTCCAGATGACTCCTGCACACCCTGCCAGTGGCACTTTAAACTCATCATTAGAGCGGTCTCAAATTTTCCACTTTTTCCAGCTTTTACTTCATCAACTTAATAATTTGTAAGGAGTCTAATGAACACATCAACTGGGCACTGTGGAAAGTTAATGGTAGGTAGGGAGAAGCCTATCAGATGCTGATAGGAACCCGTGTCCCTATGTTACTGACAGAGAATTGGTGAGGTGCACAGATGGGCACGTGGATTAAACACAGATTGGTGGCTCTCACTTCATTTGGAGAAAGTGAAGAAAGAGAGGGGTGGGAAGAGACAGGCAAACATTAATGGCCATGGAATCTTTACGATTTATTGAGGAAAAGAAAGTACTATCAGGAAGACTGAAAGACAAATGCAGTTAAAAACATGATTTTCCTTGGTTTCCAAAAGACCAAAATGTATTGGTCGGGTTTTCCCTCTCTTTCTGCTACCCTGTCTTAGTCTAGTTCCTTCCTTTGTGTAGACCTCTGAATGTCTATGCTGTTCTGCCTGGACATCCTCTTTCTCTCTTCTTCCATTCCCCAAGAATTCACCATGTTCATAACTTTAAAAATCACATGCATGTCAAACATTCAAATTTATTTTTCCAATCCAGTCATTTCTTCATCTAGACTGGTAACAGCAACTCTGTGAGAACATCTCTGTTTAGATGCCTCTTACATAACCTGTTTCTTTTCTCCAGATTAAGTTTTAATATACATCTCAAATCATAATCCCCTTCTTCCCAATGTCACCTAGTGAGCCTCCTCTGCCTGAACAGGAGCTCTTTGCCTCAGCCTGAAAGGCTCATGCCCATCGCTTGCTAGAGGTCAGCTTAGCGTCTTACTCTGCAGCACCAGGTCTTGCTCACCCTCTCCATTCCTATCACAGCACTGAGCTCACTATCCACAGTACCTTCTTGGTTTCAGAGGATAGCTCTTGGTTTCTTGTTTATTATTTGTTCTCCCCGGCTCTCCCCATAAGTTCTATGAGGACAGGGATGAAATATCCACTCTCATGTACCAAGAATCTGGCAAACATCTGCTTTCAGGTAGGACATCAAAAGTGTCTGATAAATAGTTAGTATTTTATTTCCATTAAAAATTCTTTATGTAGATAAAACATATTGTTATTATTTTAATAAAAGAGGACTGAATGTTTAAATATTTCCCATGAAGAAATGTCTCTAGCAATATTCTTGGTTATATTTTGCTGACTAACTCATCAGCACTAAAACAGAACCATGCACTTGTTTTTATTAATAAAAGGACTGCTTATAACCCTCACACAGACAGCTGCTCTATCTGCTGACACATAGCTTTATTATTAGTGGGGGGTGCGGAGAGAACACACTGGTCTTCTACAGGAAATACTACAGAGATCTGAAATCTAGGTCAGGCAACACTGCTCTAAGAGTGCAAACGCCCACTTAGCTGTTGTTGCTGCTTATCGCTAAGATAAGAAAATCATGTTTAAACAACAACGAAAAATTACTTGCTCTGCAGTTATATCTGGTTAACTTACATGAGAATGATCTATTATCATAGCTATCTTTGGACCTTTTACAATTTGAACATGCTATCCAGCTCTGTAAGAAAGCTCACACTCAGTCTGGGGGGACCCACTAGTCAGAAAGCTAGAGAAGAGTGACGCTTCTGTGAACAGTTTGATCTGGAACTCCCAACAAAGTTTTAGATACCAATTAAGTTTCTCTAATGCTGGCTTGTCTCACGGCAAGTCAATAACTAAACAGAAGAGAGCTGCCTGGGACGTTCCATGCCGTCATGATTTTCTGCATGTGACAGCATGACACATGGATAACTGTGTGCTGTGGTCCGGGCAGTCCCAGCCTTCAGAAACAACACTAACTGCAGTCCTGCACTCTGATGGCTGCAGACCCAGTGCAAACACCCAAGGCGCTGCTTTGAGTGCATTTATCGGGGTGTTGGGAAATGGTAACATTTCCTCTGAACATTTAAACAACTTTGGTAAATGTATGTATGCTCAGAGGGCTATTCTGGTCCTGAGACATAAGGGGCTAAGGTTTAACAGCAGACACATAAATGATGCAACAAAACATCATTTCCTTGAGTTTGTATTTATGTCTATATTATGAAGACTACATTATAATACTGTATATTATGTCTAGGTTACTAAGACTTAGACTAAACACCTAGCCAAAATCTTCTGCAGTTCAGAAAAGACATGAAGGAAAGTGAAGGTTTTTCTGTCATTTCCTACTACAGTTAAATCTAGCCCATGAATCATGTCTGATTAGTCAAATTTAGCTCAGACATAAATCTTGGTTGTAAATTTCAGAACTTGTCAGAGCTTTGGAGGGCAGCAGCATCTCTGCATCCTAACGTGTTACTGGTCCAGCTTTGGAGGACAGCAGCATCTCTGCATCCTAACATGCTACTGGTCCAGCTTTGGAGGGCAGCAGCATCTCTGCATCTTAACGTGCTACTGGTCCAGCTTTGGAGGGCAGCAGCATCTCTGCATCTTAACATGCTACTGGTCCAGCTTTGGAGGGCAGCAGCATCTCTGCATCTTAACGTGCTACTGGTCCAGCTTGGGAGGGCAGCAGCATCTCTACATCTTAACGTGCTACTGGTCCAGCTTAGGAGGGCAGCAGCATCTCTACATCCTAACGTGTTACTGGTCCAGATTTGGAGGGCAGCAGCATCTCTACATCCTAACGTGTTACTGGTCCAGCTTAGCTTTCAGCCCTTGCTCTGGGTCCATTGCTGGGGGAACTCTTCTGAGGAATGATTGTTTTAAATTAGTCCTGCTCAGGAGATCCAAATGACATTAGTGATCCTATTTTGCAATGATTTATCATTGCAGTTTATAAAAGACAAAAATGGTGGTTTCTACTTCCAAAGATAAAAATAAAGGTATAGTTAAAAATTCAGAAAATGCATGAACAAAATCTGCACTTCTATTTGGGAAGCAGCACATAATTAGCTCCTTTAAAAGAAAACTTCAAGATGATGAGAGGCAAGACGCCACACACATGTAATTTTTCTCTTAGTCAACACTGAACAAGGGAGAGCGTGCAAAGTACTGTGAAAGTGATTACACAGGGAACATCTGAGCTTCATGTTCTTCAAATACACAGCAAGTCACACTTCATCTTGATACATTTTTCTTATCTTTGGATAACAAAAGAGCTATGTGGTTGGGAGGAGTGGAGGGAGGGGAAACTGTGGTTGGGACATATTATTTGAGAGAAGAATATGTTTTCAATTAAAAAAAATTATGTTCAGTCTATTGCATTTATAGTTTTTGAAAGGGTCAATGTGTTTCCTAAGGAAATCTTTGGGAGTTGATTTACTGCAAGATACTCAGAAAAATCTGCAATGGTGTATTTCCTTAAGTTACTGACAACTCACCGCTTATCCAAGTAACGAAATGACAGCTTAAAAACAAAACAAAACTGTAGGGTTTACAAATACACACCACAGAACCTAGGCACTGCCTTACCAATACAGACAGGTTCAGCTTCAAATAACTTCCACTGCAGGGCCAGGCTAGAGTAAGTTATTTTCTAGAAAGGCTAAGGTTAACAAAAGTCTTTATAGATACCTCTTAATTTTTAATTCATAACTTAAAGTTTTTTTCTCCTGAGTAACAAAGAAAAATTATAGACAGAGCACTTCAAATACTGCAAACCAAGGCTGACTGCGGACAATTTATAAAATAGCACTCCACTCCCCAAGAGCCCATTGTGTCTGATGCAGAGAACTTAGTTTTGTTTTAAACCACGAAGCTGAGAAAGGCAGTCCATCTTTAAAAGCCATCCTCTGCTTTTAATGCTCTCTGACCAGCTGTTTTAACCAAAAGGCCAACGAGACCATTTCTCTTAATCTCCTTTTTACTTAAAGACATCGTGCTTAAAATAAATGTTAAGCCTTCTAAGAAATGACCAAAAGAAGAAAACCGTTCTCCCACACAATCTTCATCAGTGAACACTTAGCGGTTAGCCTGGTCTCAGAACCAGTTTTATTACTATGTCTGCACATAGCACACACACAGTGCAATACGAATCCCTTAGGGACATATTACTGTTAACGGCCCATCCAGTCATTTGGTTATCATTGTCTGGCTAATGGCTTTTTAGGATAATAACTCTGATACAGACAATAAAATGCCTTAATTAGTTTATCATCCCTTATTCTCTGAGAAGAGATCCGGGCCATATCTGACTTTATGTGAGGGGACAGAGTGATGTTGCTCTGAAACTAGGTTCCTGGTATTTGGTTCCAGGAACCAAGGTGGCTCCCAATCTAGATTATATTTGTAAATAAGATTTGTTTATAATAATTTTAAATAAAGAAAAATGGCAAAGCCATAGGACACCAAGGAAGTAAAAGATAATAAATAGCAAATAAGATGTAAAACCTTCCAAACAAATAAAATGGGAGGCACAAGAACAACAGGACAGTGATGTTTGAAAAGGTGTGAAAAAGATGGGATCAACTTTGTTCTTTTAAAAGAAGTATTGATTTTTTGAGTGCGGTGTGTGTGTGTGTGTGTGTGTGTGTGTGTGTGTGTGTGTGAGACTCATGTGTGAGGGCATGTATTTGCCACAGCATATGTGTGGAGGTCAGAGGGCAACCTTAGGTGTTTGGTCAGTTCCTTCCTCCCTGTCTTAGGCAGCATTTTTGCTGCTACACTTTGTACACCAGGCTCAGTTCCTGCGAGTTTCCAGAGGATCCTTTGGTCTCAGCTCCCATCTCACTACGCATGCTCGGATCACAGAACGCACCATCCTGTCTAGATCTCACACGGCCTCCAGGGACCTCAACTCTGCAAACACTTTTACTCCCTGGCTTAACAACTGTTTGAATGCTGGCTAGTATAACAGAAAGGCTCCACTATTTTATGGCTGGGAAAACAGAGGCAGAGACAAATCAAGAAACTCACTGGAATCCTGCAACTCCTAAGAGGCAGGGTTTGAACGTAGGCCCTTTGGGTCTTGAGTTATTAGCCACTGTACTTTTAAAATCACACAGACAACAGCTACAACAAGAAGCCCGGTAAAAATGTTTTAAAAAATAGAACTCAGAGATTGAAGGTCAAAAACCATGACTGACTCTTGGTGGCAGGCTATGCCCAAGTTTTTCTAATGGTTAGGAAAACATTCTATTCTGTAATCTTTCAACAAAAAGTCTAACACCATTCATATGTCAGCAGAAGACAAAATAAAAGTGTTGCTGGCCTAAGCTTTCCCTTCTGTCTTAGCAAGTCTCTGTTTATAAGAGGCTGGGGATGCCGTGAAGGCCAACTGTTTGCAGAGCACAGATCTCAGGAGCCACAGGAATCTGGACACAGGCAGGAATCTGGTCAAATGATGTAGCTTTCAACCTATGGTATAGAATCACAGTACAGATTCTGTTGAGTCTTCTAACACTTTCTCTTTCATTTTTTATTGTGTATATTTATGATGTATGACATCTTTTGACAGGTACGTACATAGTGAAATGATGTATTTGTCCCTTTTAGTACTGTATTTGTGTGAAGCAGTTAGAATGCAAATCTGCAATATGCAATTTCTATATCTTTTTTCTTAGTTCTGTAACTTTTAAACTATAGTTACACAGCGGGTCTTTACAAATGATTTTCTAGCAGATACGGAAATACTTTATGAATCACAGAAGATTAAACTGACATTCAAAACAGCATTTGAGTGAGACATATTTCTGCCCTTAGCAACCAAGAGGAACTTGTCTCTTACAGGTCAAGCCTTTCTCATGTGTCTTTTGAACAACAGCACTTGGCACTGATAATCATTCCTTAGAAATTCTCTCCTCTCTAGTATCCCCATTCCCCAATAATCAGATCTTCATTTAACGCTATCAGCTTGAAGGCTCCCCATCTGGCCCCTCTACTCTACCTCTTCGAGCTGTCTCAGAGGACTTCCATGTTCTCTCTGCAGTGCCGGGGCTTCAGCACTCAGTAGGACACGGACACAGAATACTCACCTCTCTCTTATCAAGAGCTCCACATGCTGGCCTTGCTCCCACACCCTCACTAGACATCCACCAGCTCCTCAGAGTTTCTACTACTGGGGTTTGTGCTCCTTCTTCCTGAATACGTCTTTTCTGCTGACATCCTTGACTGTTACAAATTTTGCAATCTCCAAGAATCCAGCTGAAAAATCCAGTTTCTCTTTCAATTGTTATTCGCTCTGACACAACCACTTCTTTGAAGTTCCTGATTTATTTATTCAATAGTCCTACTGAACGATGGCCAGCGCAGTCTGGAGCTGCAGTGAGGACGAAGCACTTCTAATAGGAAGACAAAGCAAGTGAGCAGATCACGAGTGACGACAGTGGTGACGGTGATGATCAAGAGGTGACATCGAACCAGAGAAGATGATGAAATGAAGGAGAGAGCTTTGTGCAGCAGGGGAATTTCATCCTGGGCAGGTGGGACAGCCAGCGCCATAGGTCTGGAGGAGGAGCAGGCGTGGCATGTCTGAAGGACTCAGAAAGATGAACATGGCTAGCAGGCAGAATCAGAATGACCAAGATATCAAATAGTTGTTACAGCCCCCAATGAAGGCCCTAATGAAGCCATTCAGTACCCTAGTGCTGAGCAGGCAGAATTTCCTGAGTCAGAAACACAGCTCCAATTACACTTGCTCCTTTCTCAAAAACACCAATAGCCCCTCACTGTCTGAATATTAAAACAAAATCCTTCAAAACACTTTGCCAGGCATTTGTTTACATAGTCCCCACCAACTCTTAACTTATTTTCAAATACTTCTTTTCATACTTCTTGTGCCAAAGACTAATGTTTGAAAAACCATAGTCTGGGGACCAAATCTTGTCTATTACCTGATTTTATAAATAAAGTTTTATTAGAACACACCTCAACCACTTCTATGACTGCTTTCCTGCCAAAATGGGAGAGTTGAATGGTTGCAACACAGACACATAGTTACATAGTTACTTTTTTTTTTTTTTTAGGACAAAAAACCTTAAGAAATATTTTGCTGAGCCAAGTTGTAAGCCAAATAATCTTTTAAAAATTTCTTACTTATTTCTCACCTTAGATGTTTTAGGTTGTTACTTTGTTATTCAATTCCAAAGCAATTCCTATGCTCTTCCTTCTACCTTCATGAGCCTACATTCATCCATTCTTCAGGGACCATCTGCTCCTCATGACCCCTTCTTCTGTTCCTATGGTAAGTAGAAAAATGTCTCCCTGGAGCTGTTCCCACCCTAGTCTACAGAATCTAGGCTACATGTAAGGAGAAGTCCGGCTGCTAGTGTCATCTCGCCTTAAATTAGTGAGACTGTGCTTGTTCAGCACAACGACAGAGAGCCTTAAAAGTGGGTGCTGGATGTAGAAGGTCCAGGACTGGAATGAAGCAATATGAGAAAATGTGGACTGGCCAGCTGACTTTGAGGATGGAAAGACCAGAGGCCAAGCAATGTGCGTATCCTACAGAATCTGAGTAAAGAAATGAAGAATTCTCAAGAGCCCCTAGAAGAGCATGAAACTTTTCACTGAACTTCAATTTTAGGCCAGAGAGACCCATTTTGAACTTTTGGCTTTCACAACTATATGATAATATATCTACATTGCTTTAAGTCACCAAGTTTGTGGCAACTTGTTGCAGCATCTATGGGAGACAAGTGTATTTTCCCTCCTTCCAAATCCATGAACATCTGAAACTCTTCTGTGGCCCCTCTATGCTACGGTTGTATCAAATTCATATACATTTTGATTCTGTCTATAAATGGCTAGCTCCGCAAGGGAGGAACATATAGCTCATTTTACCTCTGTGTTCATTATAATGACAACCACAGTGCCTTGTCCAAGAAATCATAACTAGCGAATATTTATTGTGCTGGAAAATCTGAAATGCATAATGCAGCATATAGACTAAGGTCAAACAATCAGAATATCCACACAGTATGAATGATTCAGAGGAAATAACTCATTCTGAAAATATCTTAAAATTCAGAAAGTTAAAAAGGTAATAGTCTTAGCTACACATGGCTATCAGGTTACCTGTCATTTCTCTTTCGAAAACGAATGTTTGGAATAAACACACAACCCAATGAAGAATGACATTATGAATTAAAATGTATTTCTGCTAGTTTAGCCGAAACAATGCAATGATTCTGACAGACAGCAAAAGCAACGGCACCATTCTTGCCAATCCTCTCCTTACAGGTCATGTGAATGAAGCCAAATTTTGGGGTATATTTTTTGTTATCAGTAATGTCCAAGAAAGCAATTAGGAATAATTAGAATACTTGCTAGCGAGGTATAATGCTCAGGTATTCACTGTGACAAACACGGATGAAGAATGCTAAAATTTGGTTTCCAAAAGGGGTCTTCACAGGGGGGCTCTGAGAATGAAAATGAATAAAAGATAAAGCCATTTCAATTATTGCCAGACTATAAAAGGTTTGTGCCTTTGTGTGATAAGGAGACACAGAACAGAGACAGAACGAATGAGTCCATCCTGCTGGTTCCATTTGGAACCTGAGAAGCTTCTGGCATCTACTAACTCTGAAGCAAAAGCTCATGTAAAACTAAACACAATTCTGTAGACAGAAAGGAAAAAAAAAAAAAAACAGAACTGTGAAATGGACCACTTTCACATTAAAGATTTAAAATTCTTTTCATTTACAAAAAGTCAACCAATTGCTTCTGTATTTTCACGGTTGATCCACTGTCTTTCCTTAGATATAGTTGTTCTCTCCCCAGGTTATAAGGAGATGTGTCCTTGTAGGGAAAGGTGACTCTTCCCCACTTGTACTCATTATGGGTGAGATAACTTAATAAGGAGTTCACTCATCAATCACTGCGCATCAGCTATGTGTCAAATGCCATGACAGGTACTGGAGGGTTGCGCTGACTGAGAAGCAGCACGTGGTGAGGCGGGAAGTGTGCCTCTGGAGAAGATTCATGACAGCATTTCTCATACCGCAGCAGCTGTCTGCTTCTGGAGGCTGCAGTCTTAATTAAACCTGGAGAGGGGCAACCTTCTCATTCCCTCACAGTCCCCTCGATCAGATGGAGAGGTCCAGGGGAATAGAGAGGCTATTTGTAACCTATGAGTCTGAAATTTGACTCAAAACTTTAAGAATATAATTTTGTCTCTTATTCCAATAGAAGAGAACTTTGTATTCCCAAGAAAAGTCAGTATTTGCTTAGAAAGGTCATTTCCTTATTAGAGAGTTAGAAGGAAATAATAGTGTCCTGTGCTATTAATTTTCTTTTGTAGTATAATCAATCACTTCACTCTGCAGCTACTGAAAACAATACTTATATATGGTCTTCCATATTCTGCAGTGAAGGGGACTGGCGGTGGCTCAGGCAGTCCTCTCTGTAAGATCTCATGAGGCTCCTAAGTGTGGAGCATAGATGAGGTCTTATCTGTGGTTTGTCTCAAGGAAGATCCAAGGCTTCCACCAGACGGTTTGCAGATCCTGGCCAAGTGAGTTTCCCTGCAAAGCAGTTCAACCCTTTGAAGCATCCCAAGATCAAGAAAGCCCAGCATAAAACAGGCATTAAAATCATGTGCGGTGTATTCAGGAAATCCTGTCACCTGGAAGGGGCTGTACTGGTCACAAACAGACTGCGTGTCCGGAACATGTTCCAGGGGAGGGATTACACCAGCCCATCAACACAGGAAGCACAGGCCACGAGAGCCATCTGAAGAGTTTGCCTAACACATCATTTTAGACCTTTCCCCTGTTCTACTTCACATCAGAGCTTACCTATCTCATTACATCAGATAAGCTCAATTTTAATATGTTCAATAGTATGCTAATAATTAAGTAAATCCTGCTTTAGTATTTTGGACGACACTGTTTTAATTCTTCAGGTGCTTCTCTGCTCATCTTTTGTTTAAACATGTAAAACTCATCAAAGAACCGTATGAAGCTGATTGGTGTACTAATGCCTTTTCTTCTTTTGCCGAGACTGTAATTTTATACCATGGAGTTAACTTTTTAGAATCATTGCATCCACTCCTTTCTAGTCTCTAAAAATTAAAATGAACTCATTTAATCCAAGTTTAAAAGCAAAACAAAACAAGATAAAACAACTTTACTTTCATGGACTCTGTGATACGCATTCAGGTACGTCTATATTAAATAATTGTCAGGTTAAGAGCACTGAAGACCTTCGTGCTTATGGCAGCCTGGTAATCAGAAGTTAGCGAATGACCTGTTTTGAGATTTCTGTGCTGGATGGTCCAAGCCTACTCTTGCTGCTTCCCCATGGCTTAGATCTTTTCTCACCTCCAGTACCACTCTGGTGTATCATCGTCACTCACATCCTTGACTCTCTGCTCAGGAACCTTTGTCTGAGGTCTTTCTTACCCTCGTTCTATCAGACAAATTATTCTGAAATCTGGCATAACCTTCCATAAACACGCTGTAACCAGGAAGTCCCAGCAAATGGTGCAGAGCATCCAGTTAGGGCTGTGCAGATACAGGGGAGGTGATTTTGTTTTTCCACCAAATTTTATTTGAAAAAGTAAAATGTTAGTCTCAAGGTTTTTATTTTTTTGTTTTGTTTTGTTTTTTGGTTTTCCATCCACTTCTAAAGGAGTAACTGGATGATCTGGATGATGATAGATTATGTATATTTGTATTAACAGAGAACCTTCACTGATTCCCAAGGCTTCGAGGTCTCATCGGGGGAAAAGAAAAAGAGGAGGGAAAAAGAAGGAATTTGTTTAACATTGGGCAAGGAGCAATAATGACTGAGAAGGTTTGCATCAAGTAGCAGCCACTTAGAGACAGAAGCTGGCCACCCCAGATGCATCATCTTCAATCCTCATCGTGAACAGGAGTTACCGTCCCCTCCTTCACGGGCAAAGAAAGGAGGCTGGAGGAACTGACAGAACAAGAACCAGTCCTGTCTGTGGCAGGGCTGGAACCTGAACTTTGCAGCACACTGTCTTATCACTGCACTTTCCTGTCTCTCAAAAGAAAAGAAAATCAGTTGCATAAAGATGTCATTTAGGACATCAACAAATAATATTATGTCAAAAGTAAAAGCAACTGTGATAAATCTTTTTATCCTGCGATACTTAGGAAGCCAGATACATTAATTTAAAAAATTTATAAATGTATAAAAAGCAAGTTTTAGTTATCTGTTTAAGGTTGTGAATGATCTTCTCTAGGAGGCATATTTTCTCAATCTCATATTCTCCCTATTCTACTTTAACTTTAATTTTCATTAAAATTTGGGGTTATGAAAGAAATGGGCAGCATTACCACACCATGTGGTTCTGAGGATGAATGGCAGTTAAACCCGGCTAGTATAGAGTCATATTGTTTCAGCAAACATTCCAGAAGGGCTCCACGGTGACTCCGCAACCTCTCTCTCAGTTTTAGGAGTGTTACAGAGTGTTACACCCTTCCCATTCCCTGCTTCCCATTCAGTGTTTCTCAAAGTTCCTAATACTGCCACCCTTTACCACAGGTCCTCATGCTGTGGTGACCCCAACCATAAATTATTTTCATTGCTACTTCCTAACTGTAATGTTGCTACTGCTATGACTCATAACGTAACTATCTGTGTTTCCCGAGGGTCTTAGGAGTTGTGACCCACAGGCTGAGAACCACTGCTCTATATGCAATACATATATGGCCCCAAAGGTGTCACTTAGGTCTTGCTGTGAGGTTTCTATGCCATCTTATGATTCTTTTTACCTTAAAGAGATGCTTTACATTGCAGACACAACAAATGATTTCTCTTTAAAGAAAAAAAGTTCAGAAGTTTCCAAGGAGAACAAAACAAATACTCTCCCACTTCTTTGTCCTGAGAAAGCCAAGGATATCACAAGCTAGACACCTTGTACCTGACCCAACAGGACTGAAGTTACATCCTGTGCATTTACCTCTAAGTCATGAAACTTAGACAAACTGGATTTTGTTCATTGACTTTAATTTAGAAACCTCTCTCCAACGCAATCTGTTTGACGTTTTGAAGAGCAATTTCACGCCACACCCCTAAATCCTCAAGCTGACCTTATGAAGATGATATTCCTTCTCTGGAGTCAGAAAGCTAAGTCTACAGAGAGACAGCTCATAATATTTTGCGGCTCTTGGCTGCCATTGATTCTGAGACCATATGATTTCATATAGTTCTAAAAATGAAAATCAAAACAAAACAAAAACAACCTCCACAACAACAACAACCATAAAACAAACAAAAACCTTGCCAATTCAGTTGTGACATACTCTGTCAGCTATACTCTTACTACACTCCAAGGGCTTACCAAGTATCCTAGACTTGAAACACTGTTCCTTCTAAGCTTGCAAATGAAGTAAATATTTTCATATTTTTATGATGTGTGTGTGTATGTAAGTGTGAGTGTATGTGCTGTATACGCACATGAGTGAAAGCATCCAAGCCTGTCTGTTTGCAGAGGCCAGAGGAAGAATTAAGGCTTCTTGCTCCATCATCCTCTACCTTGCTTCCTTGAGGCAGGGTCTCTCCCTAAGCCTTGAGCTAGGCCGTGAGCCAGCAACTCCCAGAAGTCCTCCTGTTACTATCTCCTCCTCCCTCCAGCAGGAGGGTTATAGGAATCTACACAAACATGCCTTGGTTTTTTATGTGGGCACGAGGGATTTGAACTCAGATCCTCCACACCTGCTCAGAAAGTGCTTTTAACTCCTATCTTCCACACTGGAAATAACACCTATCTCACAGGGCTGCTAATGAGGCTGTACTGAAATAAAACTAGTGCTTAAATTGTAAGACTATAAATAGCAAATGTTAGCAAACCTTCTATATTGATGACACAAGTTTAAAGATAATATCTGCAATGATGATATTAATATTGTTGTGAAAGAGCAGGAGTTCACAATTTAATTTAAGTTAGAATTAAACTGAACTTTTTTTTTTATCATATTAAGCAATTATAAAACCTGTTACAGTTGCCTCTCTGTCCTCACATGAACTCTGGAGACCATCAATTATTATCTCAACAGATCACCTTCAGTTTGAAAGGAGACATTGTCAGGCCTAGCGGGAAACCATTTCTGTCTGACATCATTTACAGCCTCTCTAGCTACTAGATGGAAGTAGGAATTATACTCTAGGCATTCTGTGATTAAAGTTAGTTTTGTGAAAATAACTGGTGTTTCATCTCACGGAAGAGTGATTATTCCCTGTCTATTGCCATCAGCACGTATCCTCTGATGCTTCTGTGACCTTCGGAGCAGGCTCCGCATTTGCTCTCCCTTTCTTTTTGAACTCAGTTCATGTTAAAGTTTGTTAGTCATGTTCATTCTGGGATCTATAGGTTTTTTTTTTTACTTGATTAAATCCTAGACTTTTCACATCTGCAATCCCCTCGACAACTTTCTTTCTGCCTTGAGAGAGAAATGAAATCTTTCTTGTCTGCCATGTCTTCATAACTTGAGGCTACCGACAGTATACAGGATTAAAGTATAGATCTGAGATAAGTTCCTGGAAATGAGCTTCTATGAAAACCCATCATCTGTGGTGGCTTTGGGATTGACTCACAGTAGAAATTGGGTGGCATATATTAAATACAAGAAACATGATGGTTTCTTGATTTGTATGACTCAAAGGACTGTATATATTTACTTCCTATGCAGCAACAGAAAAAGGGCAGGTTGCTGCTATAGGTCTGATAGTACTCAATAGCCCAACAGCCAGTTTCTCAGAATTTTTTTCCTATTGAAAAAGGCACAAATTTGTCAATTGATTGATACACAGATGGGTCAATAGGGAGGCATGTAGTTGTTTAAGATCCAAGGTGATAGGTAAGTGTTTATTGCTCCCGAACACATGAATACCAAACTGAAATATTATAGTGAATTTCAGGTTTTCTATCATCTAATAACCGATGGAGAAGCATAAGTATCTCTTTAAAATAGTCTTTGTTACTCAACGTGACCATCATCCCTACCCTCATCACTATATCCAGCTAGTCTTGGTTCCTTCCTTCTTGCTACTCTTATACTTCAGCGTAAGAATTGTCTATAAGACTTTTGCAAATGTAGGTCATATTATTTTATCACTGCTTAAAACCATCGATGGCTTCCTGTGACTCTTAAAATAAAAGACGAATATCTTTGCATGCCATTTAAAGCCCTACACAAGCTAGCGGTTGCCCACACCTGCAGCCTTATCTCACGGTGCTCATCTGCTTGCTCATATCTGCTGGGTCCACAGCTTAGTTCTTACTGTCCCTCACACACTGCATGGTTGTTCCTGGCACAGAGCTACTGTATTGGGCTGGAGAAACCCTTCTCATTGTTCTTTTCTAGTTGTGGGGGGACCCCAGTCCTATCTCTTCAGAAGAATGTTGTCGACCATTATTAAGTCGCATCTTCATGTACTTGCTGTTCCTGGCTGGTTTCTGGATGTGTGTAACATTTACTCCCTTCTGGAACTAGGGTATTTGCTTGTTCGACCATTTGTTTAACATCTTTACCTGATACATTTATCCATGTTGTTGGACAGCAAGGGAATATGAATAATCCTTCAGGCATTCTGTGTTTTATATTGCTATTTTAGTGCCTAGGTCTGAGTCTGTCCCATTGTAGATACTCAGTAGTTTGAAAAAGAATGAAATGCATCGAAATTATTGCCTTTTCTTAAGGGATTTATGTTTCTCTTTGCTTTTCTTTGGGCTGGGAATAAAATTTAATCCAGGATGAAATTATTTTTCTTGAAACTAACCAGAATTAAGTTGTCCAAGATTGAATTCAATGCATTTTCTTAGTAGAACCATATGGTACTGACCTTTCATTTGTAATAATACAAGGGAATCCATGTTTACCATTTCTTGAATGGTTTGTCTATGAATATCAACAGTCTTAAATACCCAACTCTGAAAAATGAAGTTACCAGAGAAGAAATTGATTCTGCAAAAACAGCTTAACTTTTCTCTCTGCTGACACAGCCACACAGTAAGACACTGCCTAGTAGACCAGTTCCAAGAGAAGCAGGTGAATAACCTACGGGACAACTCTGGGGCAGGCAAATTGCACAATGCCAATTCTGTACAGTGTGGTTGACTTCCACCACAGAAACATGGTTTTTCTCTGACAAATTCAGGCTAATCATTAAAATATACTATGAGGAGAAATAAAAAAAAATGACGGAAGTGTGAGGCACAGAGCAGTAGGAATGAGAAGACATGAAGGATGAACGTTGGACCTCAGAGAAGGGAGGAGTCTCAACGAAGAATCCTGAAGGCGTTTCGGATGTCACACCACTGCCTCTTCCCCACTTCACACCACTGCCTTGCCCCCACGTCACACCACCATCTCTCCCCACTTCACACCACTCTTCCCCACTTCATACCACTGTCTCTCCCCACTTCAAGAGATGTTTTCTCCTCGGCTTAAGCAGCTTCCATGTTGCTTCTATACTAAATGTGTTACATACTTCTAAAAAATTGAGTTATCTTCTTAGAATTGGTTTTTGATCTTGGAAAGGATGCCCTAAGACTTGACAAAAGTGTCAGTTATTGTCTCAGAGCATTAAGAGAAGACACACCAAGTTGAGATCCTACTTTTAAGAGTTAAAATCCTGGACTCAACAGTTAACAGTTCTACTGCTCTAGCAGAGGACTGGGCTCAGTTCCCAGCACCAACATGGAAACTCAAAATCACCTGTGACTCCCGTTCCAGGTGCTCTAATGCCCTCTTCTGGACTCAGTGGGTACTACAAGGGCATGTGGCACAGACACACAAACAAAACACATACTTATAGTACAAGTGAGTTAAAAAATAGAGTTAAACTATTGCTAATTAATGAATCATCAGAAATGATGGAGGATGCTTGCATAGACAATGGTATATCATCAGAGGGTTGGTGCTTCTGGGAAGATGGCTGAGTAAATCTTAATTAGTCAACCAAGTTCTAACAGTTTGGACATTCACTTTTTAAAATAAGAAATGCTGTAATCAAAATATTTACACATATATCTTTTATTACTCACTTTGTAAAAATACCAATAGTTGAGATTAGTGAGTTAAAATATGTGATACTTTAAAACATTTTTAACATTAAAAAACTTTTCAAAGGTTCTTTAAAAAGATCTTCTGTGTGTGTGTGTGTGTGTGTGTATGTGTGTGTGTGTGTATACTGAAGAACGTTGTGCCAAATTACATTCCCACCTGTAGTTGATGGGAATGTTTACTTTCAACTTTAATTAGTGGTAAGTCCAGATGGCTCCTAAGTTGTTGTGGTTTTTTTGAAATGTCTAATATATGAGTAATTTGAGAGAGAAGAAAGTGTATTACTTACAAAATGATCCATGCCCTGTGCTTCCTTTTCTGGCATCATTTAGGTCCTTGTGGGTGTAGAAAAATTAGCTGCAACTGCATCTCAGTTCTGTGAAACACCAAGCTTAAGACACCAGCTATGATATAGTCTTCTTGTTTCTTGTGTAGACACATCTCTCTTTCAGTCTTTTAAAGTGTACACTTAGTTGTAAATGTCAATTTAAATGTGCGGGCAGAACTGGAAGGTTTTTTAGCATAACAACAATCTTAATTCCAAGCTCTCCTAAGTCTTGACCGCTATATTTTCTTGTTTTAATGCAGTGGCCTTTACATAACTCTGCATTCATACCTGTTTATAAGAGGTTGAATGAGAAAAGTATGTAAGTATGTTACATATTTCTACTTCTGGCTTTTGACTATTGAAAGGATGTTTTTACAACCTATTTTTTCATTTCCTTGAGAATCTTAAAGGCAGGAAGTTTTAAAGCTATTTTAAGTCAGAACTGGGTGCTTTTGCTTTTGCTTCATGATAATTCTATCAATCTATATGTCAATCAAAGACGAAGCAGCAGTTGATTCACACGGTGATTACACAGTGATATTGGCCATGCAGATCTGACGGAGATTGGGAGAGCGTTTCCAGGGTTCCACTGAAGATGCCTGTGTTCCCTCCATACTGTTTTACTAAATACAGTAGAACAGACCAAAGGTTGTCATGGTTACCGACAGACAGTACAAAGATAAGGTGCTGATGAAAACACGTCCCCACAGTTCCCCATGGTGATCACACTTTAACTAAAAGCAATATTGTTAAAAGCTCTATATTCAGAAGAGCTCCCGTCTACCTCCTTTCCTAATGGATCCACGCTGAATGAAGCTTCGGACAACCAAATACTTGCCGGACAGAAAGGGAATTTCAATTATTTGAGGTATGTAATTACCATGTAACCCAGCAGTCACCTCAGCAGTAGCACTAGCCAGACTTGGACCATCTTTAGCTTCAGCTCCATGGAGCACTTTCCATGTACCCCACTGCATCCTCTAGTTTCGATATGAGACAGTGGAGCTGAGGGCTAAGTCATCTGTCCAGAGAGAGAATCAACAGCCACTGTGCTCCCTGGAGCACCTCTAAGGAAGCTCAGAGACTCTGCAGAGCTCCAGTCCATGTGGACTGACGTATGTCTTGACATCTGTCTCCACAGGAACTCTGATGAGGATGGATGGCCATGCTTATAGTGTAAAAAGCATACATGCTCCCTGGAAATCTACATATGGAGATCCTAGCTTAGGTTTCAGGAATAGTCTAAAAATGGATGCAAAAAGCAATTATTTGACATTTTTAGAAGGGGGATTTCATCAGAGTTCAGAAAAATAGGGAATCCAGAACGGGTTCAGGATTACCTTTCATTGTGGGATATTTGTACACTGTGTGAAAATGTATGTCTATGACTGGTGTAAGAAAAGCTGGATGGTAAATAGCTAGGCAGGAGGTAGAGGTGGGATTTTGGGAGAGAGAAAGGATGGAGAGGAGGAAGCTAGGAGCAAAGACACAGAGAGGAAACAGGAGGTGCAAGATGGAAGATAGGTAACGTCACATGATAGAATATAGATTAATATAAATGGGTTAATTTAAGTTATAAGAACTAGTTAAGAACCTAGCTTTCATAATTAATAAGAAGTCTCCATGGTATTATTTGGGAGCTGGCTGGAGGGACAGAGAAAGACTTGTTATAGTCCTCTGAGCTTGTTTTTAAGCTGTTAGGTACAAGAGGGCTTATCCTACATATTTTTGAGGAAAAACTTTAGTATAACCTCCTGGAGTGTATTCATATTAAAAGAAAGTAGAGGCAATTGCCCAAGTGACTATTTCACATTGTAGCTTGAAATACACAGAGGAGTAAAGCAAAAGAAATGAGGTTGGGGGTTCTGGCTGACAGAGCTACCTCACTCTAGTAATTTTCTGTTCCTATTATATACATGAAAAAAAATCACTGCTTACAGAAAAAGAAAGACTCATTAAACCTAAAGAGCTATGCCTATAAAGTTGAAAAACACTGACAAAACATGCCAACATTAACAGCTAGACTTTAAATAAGCAGTCAGTGTAGAACTGTTTCCTGGTTTGAAACATCAAAGCACGTACAATCTCACAAAGGATAAAAAGTGCATGCGTCAGATTTCTGTTCTCTTCCAAAGAGGTTCTGCTGAATTTCAAATATTTTCCTTGAATAATCATGTTTGACAGAGATAATGGTTGATGTTAGTGAGATAATTAAAATTAATGGCGGCGACGTCCACTGGGCTATGTGCATGCAGGTGTTTCCCTTTGCTCTTCCCACCTAATCATAAAAATGTTTAATAAACAGAATTCTGAGCTACACATATTTATCAGAAGTGACTGGGGTTAGTCCTTCCTAAAACGCACAGAGAAATCCTCCATATAATGAATTATTATGTTTTTATGACATATAGCTCTATTTTTAAAATGCATTAGAGTACATAAAAATTTAAACACACATTCATCTTATAAAGTGAACAGACAGTATTTTAGGGGATGGCTTCCAATCTTCAATAATGGATCTGTTAGGTCAAAAGTTACCAAAGGGTCTGTGAATGTTAGTTCAAGCCAAGCAATGCTACTTACTAGGCAGAATTATACCCACAACTAAATGTTTTGACAATTAGGAGGACATTATCTCCTTTTCCCTGATTACTCATTTGCATCCCTACCCACCTGTTCATCTGTCTATCTGTCCTTCCTTCCTCCCATCGATCATCCACCCATCCATCCACCTTGATGCATTTGGTTCCTGGCTTAGAGAAGGTTAGAAGAAGGGACTAGGGTGGACAGAGGAATGCTGGAGCAACACAGATAGCAGGGAAAATACTAAGGGAAGGGACAGAAACAAAGACCACACGCTGTTCTAAGTGCCACATATTAACTGACACAAGGACGATGGTAGGCAGCCATCATGACTAATTCAATTATATCTGATACACCCTAATGTTGAAAATTATATCCTTCCAAGGTGACCACGAAGCTAACATCTGCCTACCCAATCTCTGGAATCATCTGCATACATGCAGAGAACATGGTAGAGGTTAACAGCATGCAGCTTCCGAGGCTCAGCCCCAGAAGGAGGCAGTTTCCCCCTTGCTCATTTGACCATCTGTGTGGGAGCTTTGTGCACCATGTATATTTAACTACCAAGGCCCCCGTGCTGGAGAGGGTATAGAAAACAGGTACTGGAGTTGGCATTTAGATGTCAGCCTACAAGAAACATCAAATGACTGACTATAACCACGTCTGAATTCCCTACTAAGAACTGTCCAGCTGAACCTAGCTACTACACAGGACTAAACGGCAGAATACTAAAATGGTTTGGTCATCAAATTTTGGGGTGACTTATAATGGAGGAATGAGGAATAGGATAGTCGATGATAACACTCACACTCTGTATAAAGTTCCATTTCATCATTCTTTCTTCATTGTACCTTTTGTGTTTGTATATTGAGAGCTGTGAAGTAAGTGTGAGTTAAAATACAAGCACGCTGCTTGCTAATACGGAGTTAGAGCAGCTCCTCTACAGCAGTGGTTCTCAACCTGGGGGTCTCAGTGCCTTTGAGAGTTGGGTATCACATATCCTGCATATCAGATATTTACACTACAATTCATAACAGTAACATTGTTACATGAAGTAACAATGAAGTAATTTTATGGTCAGGGGTCAGCACAGCATGAGGAATTTTGTTAAAGGGTCTCAGCGTTAGGGAGGTTGAGAACCACTGCAATAATCAGCTATCTGGATCCCTCAACTAACCAGAACCTCCAGTCTGAAGTGCAAGAGTAGCCCACCCTCTGAAATGAGTCACAGCTGTTTACAAATTCCTGCGTTACTGCTAACTGATGGTGTGACAGTAGGCCGGTGGGCCAGCCCGTTTCTTCACACTGGAAAGGAGGAGAGTGCAGCAGTGTGTTCCAGACGGCAGGGATGACGATGAAGTGAAGTGGTATGTATATCAAGGTTTGAAATTCTCATCCCGATACGTAATGTTGAAAGAATGACTTCAGTACTTAACATCTTTGTTAAATGGGCATTGTAATTAGTAAATATTTACGGCATAATACAGAACCTCTAAGCTTAAGAAAATTAAATTAAAAGCAAATTTTACGCTAGGATATCTAATATGAGTAGTGCTTTTTAAAATCTTCACAATATTCAAATTTGTGAAAGGTTATTTAATATTTTTTTCAGGAATAAATAAAATTCCACTTCAGATTGTTTCTTTAATAGCAAATCATTCTTGTATAATGGATATGATATCTTTAAGTATAATAATTCATTTTATTTAAAAATGTAATCGTGTTATGAATATTATATTATCTTCATTTACCTGGTGACCATTTTCTCTCTTTGTATAAAATTGCTCTATTCCAGCTCTGTGCACCTATGGACGGTTACTAGGTGACTGTGAGCTGCTGAGGAGCAGGGTCTCAGCGGAAGCATGGTGCCACAAGAACATCTATGGGGAAGCAGGAGGAGTTACTTATGAGCAGTGCTGGGACACGCTGTGGTATTGCGAGGAAGGATGTCCCACCCCTCCCAGTCTAACATAAAGGAATTATTCTGTCTCATATCATGTTCAAATGCCCATTAAGAAATTCGTATTGCTAAAAAATTTTAAGCTACCTGATCCTGGAATATGATTTTGTTTTTAGATAAACACAAAACATTTGCATAGTTTAAATATGTCCTTGCTTTTCCGGGATTGGAAGCACTGAGTAAATTAATAAAGCACTCCATTTTCCTTTGTTCAATATTTGCCAGTTGTTCACCATTTCAGACAATCAGGTTACAGATGCCAGTGACCTTGTGCTACTTGAACTGAGAACCGAAGGTGGCTGTGTTACTCTACCCTCACGGCTCTCACTTTTGTAGGGACTCTATGTGCAGACAACAGCATTAGAGTTTGACATCGCCTAGCGCTGTTGGAGAAGACTTCAGCTATTGAGAACATTCTGCCATGAATCACAGTCCTCTTATTTTTTCTATTTTATAGTACTGACATGTTATTATTGATTTTTATAAATGTTAGAGTTAGAAGGATCACCTATAATTTTCAATGCAGGAAAATAAATGGTATGTTGAAAACAGTTATGAAAAGCTGAAACTCTCATGAAGAGGCAGAGTGCCTGGGGACACGACGAGGGAAAGGAAGCAGTGTCCAGTCATTTGGGTGTTCCCCGAGGACGCTGTGCTGGGTGTGGGGAGTTACTGAGAAACGGGAAAGATCCCCAGTGCTGACACACGGTTCCCACACAGCGGCTTCCCTTTTCCATAATCAGTATGTTAATGTTTTAATGAGTGGCTATCAATTTTACTGTAGACAAATGTATTTCATGCAATTATACTATCAGAATTGAGTTTTTTTCTTCTGCTTTGTTTAACAAATTATCAAAAAAGTGCAAAAAAAAAAAAAAAAAGACAACTTACAGTCCATATCAAGTATGGCACGAACAGCTCTAGCGAGCTCCTTGGATTCCAGAAGCAGGGCTGTTGGGACGTTGCGTCCGTTCCTTCCCAGCAGCGGGAGCGAAGTCTGCGAAGACATCACAACTCTTCTGTTACTGTGTGGGCAACGGAACGGCCTTGAGCAGACTGCACAGCACGTGACACCGGCGCATCTCTGCTAAGCCTGAATTCATCGCCACTGTGTTTGTACAAAAATATTTCTAATTCTGGCAACGTTATATCCATAGAGCCATACAAGCTCTGAATCAGAGACTAGTATCTCTGCTTTCACGTGTTTATTATGTATTAATAGGCATATTGTAAGAAGTCGTTTGACTTTATACATAAGGCGGAAGTAAATGAAGGCAAGCCTGCGTCTTAAATGATTTGTTGGATCTTTTTGTTCCATTTTGCACAATATCAGACTACACATATAAACCTTAGTTTAATAAACAGATGTTTTTATTCCTGATAATAATATTAATTATAAATTCAATATATGTATATTTACTTAAGAAATTATCTATTAAATCCTCCCATTTGTTTTTCCTAATTACAGAACAGCCTATGGACTTTATATATTTTACTATGACATCTTATTTTATTTTTTATTAATAAATTTTGTTTTTGATAATATCATACTTATATATCAATATGCAGCGCATTCTGGCTATGCTCCACGATCCTATTTCCCTCCCACTCTGACAGCCCCCCTTCGCCCTTGTAAATCTCTTTTCCATATTTGTTACTTTGTGTTTTGTGTTCCAGAGTTTAACTAAAGTGTCATCTGAAATACATGCATTATGACATAATTTAGAACGCAGTGTTTTCCTCAAAAAAGAAGACAGACAACTCTAGTTTGAAAAAAAAAACAACCCATCTTTTTAAACATGAAGGCATTAAGTCACAAGGATGAACTTAAGAAATCCCCAATTCAAACTCATAGGCTTTACTCTGTGTTAAGTGGCCAAGGCAACAAAGAAGATGTGGTATATTAATACGGGAGCCCAGGATTGTGATAGTGTTTAGCTTACAAGGCACAGCACCAATACTGCAGCTTTTAAAGTGGCCTTTTTTTCTTCTAAGAAGTGCTTTACGGTAAGAACTGGCTTTTCGCTTTTAACTAATTATTTTTAAACTTGGAATTTAATATTAAAATCTGAATTAGTAAAGGTCGAAATGAGACTGAGGGGTGGGGCACAGCTAACATGTAAAACAAAGGTATGGCTACTGAGCGTTTTCAAATCCTTACAAAAACAGTAGTCACAGAATTCACAGAATCATATTGTAAGCAGTACGATTAACAACAAAAATGCCTGATTCTTTCACAATAAGAAATGAAATATAAAATGAATGCAAAAGCCAGCAACTTCAGACATTATTTTCCCCTCTTTTTGTGTTTAAAGAGAAGGTCTCACTGTAACCATGCTAGCTGGTCTTGAATTCAACACAAATTCTCTTGTCTCGGCCTCCCCAGTACTGGTATTACAGGCAGAAGCCTGTGTGTGGCTCCTATTTCCCCCATTGAGCTGTTGTTTCCTCAATGACAGTAGCTTGTGTTCTGTAGGTGGTACTGGTGGAGATGGATGCAGTATGAACTATGGCAGTCATGAGGAAACAAGCACTTTCAGCACAGGCCGGTAGGCCTCTTTCTTCAGTTGACGCTCTTCACCATGTACCAAAGCCTAGGACAGACAAGCCTTACGTGTGTGTTGTAGCGGCTATGAGAAATCCTGCGACAGCAGCATGTGGATAATACCAAATCAAGGTGTAGTCTACAAACATGCTTCTTTTATTTATATCTACCGGATGATGAAAATGAAAGAAGTTGATTGTGGAAATATGTTTTGCAAAATTCTATTTGACGTAACGCATCTGCCAGGCTGAGACGTCTTCGGCGGTGCGTCTGCCACCAGCAGCTTACCCACACACAGACAGGATGTGTGAATCCGCAATCTCAGAGTACGACGTTACAATGGCTGTCTAAATGCTTCCAGCAGTTTCTTTTAAAGAGATGGAGCCTAAACAGTATGTTCCTGCACTTCCTTCCAAAAAGTTAAAAAGCGTTCAGTGGGAATCGCACTGCATCCTGAAACTACCCGAGAGTATTTTCACCACAATCATCCACAAAGAAATCAGTGTCCCCATGCAGCAGGGCACTCTTACCTTAGATTCGAGAAAGGACCAGAACTATCTAGAAGCACTTCCTGCACAGCCTAGTGACAAGGAAGATGGTAAAGGAGATTTGTAAGTTTGAGAGCTTAGAAACAAAACCAGAAACTTTGCTTGATTATTCAGTATTTACAATTTCCTCCTTCATTG
This sequence comes from Alexandromys fortis, assembly GCF_014885135.2. Taxonomy (NCBI): domain Eukaryota; kingdom Metazoa; phylum Chordata; class Mammalia; order Rodentia; family Cricetidae; genus Alexandromys; species Alexandromys fortis. The sequence goes on from NW_026067974.1 coordinate 2,912,481, forward strand.
AGTATACAGATGATCCTATTATGGTGGGTGAGTCAATTATATTAACATGAAATTCTACTTGGAAATAATTATAAAATATTTATTTATTTAAAGTATTTGTATTTAATTTATCTCTCTGTGTCCTCTCTAGAGTGTGTGTGTGTGTGTGTACACTTCTACAGAGGCCAGAAGAGGGTGTTGGTTTCCGTGGAATTGGAGTTAAGGTGGTTGTGAGTCACCTGACACGGATGCTGGGAACTGAATTCGGGGGCTTCCCAAGAGCAGCAAGCACTCCTAACTGGTAAGAAAAGCCAACACTCTAGCACTTCATGATAGCGTGAACAGTTACCCAACTATGTCTACACGGTATCGGGTTTTTAGGAGAGTATTAAAGCACAGTATGTTTTATTACATGCATATTTATTACTAACAATCCATGTAATATTAGCTATTTTTTCCTCTAAATCTGACTGCAAGTTAGAATCGCTGTTTTGAAACAGAGATATTTCTGTACTCACCAAACACCATGACATTTTTCTGTGACAGTACTTATTCCTCCTCCCTCCTTCCCTACCTCTCTCTTTTCTTCTCTCAGCACTGGGGACTGAGTTTAGGACATCAAATGCTAGGTCAGTATTCTACCATAGAAGTATATTTCCACCCCTCCTCTTAACTTTTTATTTTGAGACAGGGTCTCATTTAGTTGCCTAAGATGGTCTTGGATTTGCTCTATTCCAGCCTCAGGATCCCAAGAAGCTAGATTACAACCTTGTGCCTTCAGGTCTGACAAGATTTTTTAACCAAACAATGTAATATAGTAATATACCTCAATATGTACAGGGGATTGTTTTCAGGATCCCTGGGTCTATCCAAATCCACAGATGCACAAGTGGTTTAGAGAAAACTTACCTCTACAAAATGAAGGAGCCTTTCAGTAGATGCCTTAAAGGTTTTCCGAGACATTTCAGATTTTCGCAATTGGCAGTCAAGAACTGTGACCCTCTTTCTCAAGTCCTGGACACTTTCCTGGACAAAGGCGGTAAAAGAAACACTGTCCATATTTCTTCAACAGTAGTGTCTGATCTACCATTTTACTTACTGTCTCTCTTTCTAAAATTGGTTCTAATTTAGATGAGAGGTGGAATATAACTGATTAAATATTTAAAGGTTAATTTCTACACACATACTTTAAGTTCTATGACATACTGTATATATGACTTTCATTGATTTTTACATGACTTACATTCAGCTTATTTTTTTTAAGAACTTGTTTTAACACAGGGCAACAGAAAGCCTCTCATGGAAAGCATAGCCAAAAGTGCTGAATATATGCACACACAAACACATATAGACACACACACACACACACTCCAATGTATGGTTGAACTAGTAACAGAAAAATAAAAGCATTCTATGAAGAAAGCAGGGGAAAGCTGAAGCATCATTTGCTCTGAGGCACACACATCCTGATCGTGGAGGTCCACACTGCGGATTTCAACAGACACGTGACACGCAGAACTGCAATGGGTAAATGAATGATACAGTTTTCATAATCAGGCTCTCTGAATTTGGCTCTGGTCAGTAAAAAGTCTGTCCTGAATAATTTCCAAGTGTAAATCCCTACCCCAGTAGAGTTCAAACAATGGTTGCTAGAGAAACAAAAGGAGATTTGGGGGCTGAACTTGTATGACTTAGGTGACATGAAAATCCATAACCCGAAATTATCACCTAAATTGGTCTTAGGCAAGAGAAACAAAACTTGAAGCTATTTTCTAAATTGAGATTTCATAGAATTTCCATAATATGTGTCAAAAGAACACAAATGTACAATAAAAAAATCACTAAACATGAAGAAATGTTTTTTTATGAATTGACAATCAAACAATTAATCATCAGATCTAAAAGAGTATGTATATATTTATTAGTCAGGTACATAAACATAATTATGTTTGTAGTATATTTAAGAAAGAGAATTGAAAATATAATAGGCCAGAAGGTGTTAGCTCATGTCTTTAATCCTAGCTCTCAAGAGGCAAATGAAGTGTATCTCTGAGTTTGAGGCCAGCCCAGTCTATAGAGTGAGTTCCAGGATAGCCAGGCAGTAAGGGTTGCACAGAGAATCTATCTTGAAAAACCAAAATAAATAAATAAATACACAAAATAAAAAGTATAACAAGAAAGAAACACAAAATAGACCCAATGTGACATAAGTCATTTTAAAAATACAGTCATTAAGTTAGAACACAGCAAATAATTTCATATACCTAAAAAAATGGAGAAACTAGAAAACAAAAGTCGAAAAAATTCTGAGGACTTAACAGAAAAGTTAAAAACTGAAATATGAACAGAGGGGAGTCTCTTAAATTGCACGTAGATTACCAGAAAGAATCAAAGGGAAACAGCACGGGGTTGGAGAAATGGCTTGTAACTTTCTGTTCTTAAAGAGGACCTGGGTCCAGTACCCAGAACATACAGGGCAGCTCACAAACATCTGTAACTCCAGTGCTAGAGATCTGAAACACTTTGCTGACCTTAGCAGGCACCAGGCGCATACATGGTACACATACGTGCAAGCAAAATGCTCATGCACTTAAAATGAATTAATAAATAAGTGTTTTTAAAGAGCCAGGCATTGTAGATTGTGGTGCCCATGCTTAATCCCACACTTAGAAGGCAGAGACGGGGCCATGTATGAGTTCTAGGGTAGGCAGGAATACATTGTGAGATCCTGGAGAGAGAGGGGGAGGAAGGAGGGAGGGAAGGAGGAAGAGAAAGTGGGGAGAGAGGGAGGTAAGGAGAGAGAAGGAGAGAGAGAGAGAGAGAGAGAGAGAGAGAGAGAGAGAGAGAGAGAGAGAGAGAGAGAGAGAGAGCAATCAGGATGAGCATTTAGGATTTCCCGGAACGGCAAGACAATAAACCTCCGATTAGGAAGTTAGATGAATCCCAAACAGCACAAATTATAATAGATCAGATCAACAAATGATTCATAGAGAGTTAGACACTGATAGCAAAGCCAAAGAGGTCTTAAAAATCATACAGAAGGAAACTAATTACAAATTGACTGATAGTTGACACAATAGCATGAAGTAAAAACAACGACAAAGTTATATGGAACACAATACTTTAAATGCATCTAAATATATTTTAAAAGTTGAAACAAAATGTTTTTCAGAGAAACAAAATGGAGAGTTTATCAACAGAACTTCACTAAATGAATCTGAAGCCACTATTTCAGCAGGAAGTATGAATAAGAGGTCTTGGACCACATTACACACAGCAAAAGTGAAAAAGTCAAAACAGAACTAAACTTCTACCAGACACAGAAATTAAGGAGGGAGAGATGATTAGGTTTATGTTCAATAGTGCTTGTAATATATAGATGGGGGAGGTAACTATCATTAATTTCACCCAAGGGCTTGAGAGATGGCTTAGCAGTTCAGAGTACTGGCTGCTCTTGTAAAGGACTCAGTTTTGATTCTTAGCAAGTACATAGTGGTTTATAACAGTATTTTTGCCAAAATAGTGAGAAAAAAAAAAAAAAAACGAAGGAAGTTGCTTCCTGCGCTGCAGTCAAAGCATGGGTGTGCTGGAAGATGTCTACCATATGAAGAAGCAGATCCTCATTCCAACCTTCAGTCAAGGTCCAAGCCTCTGTGGCTGCAGAGGAGGCCTAAATACTCTCACAATAGAACACCCAGGAGAAACAGGCTTAACCACTATGCCAGCATCATTGGCCAGACTGCTGAGACAGCCATGAAGAAGACAGAAGATTACATGTGTTCGCTGTGAAGTCACATCCAGAATTCATCAGATCAGACAGGCTGCTATACTGATCAAACCTGACATAGAGAGAGGATATCCATCTGGCTCATGATAACAATGCTCTGGATGTTGCAAACAAAATTGGAACTACCTCATCCGAGTCCAGCTACTAATTCTAAAGACATATTTGTTATCATAAAAATATTGGTGACTACTGAGTCCCAGACCACACAAGTCAGAATGGGTGAGAGGCCCATCTTCCAGTGGAACTGTACCCCTCCCTGGATTCTGTCCCTGGTGAACCTTCCCAAGGCCAACACTATCCCAGCTCCTACCTGGCCTTGCTGCTACTGGGCTCCCCACCCCAAATCCCAGTGGACTTCTGCCACTGCAGCGCGGACCACACCAGCTACAACTGCCTCACTAGTCAACAAGCAGCTTTTCCCCAGAACTCCAACAGATTCCACAGGCCCAGACATAATCCACACCAGTTGGAAGAACAGATCCCATAGGCCCATGTACACACCAGCCAGAAGAACAGTCCCAGAAGCACTACCAGAAGCCAAGCTGATTGGAGGTACCCCAGAAGACTCAGGTTTTACTGGAGGGCAGGCCAGATCCAGAGACCCAAGAAAATTCAGCTGTACCAGATGCCAGACCATATCAAGAGACCCAAGGCCTCCAAAACTCCAGTGGAGATACCCTATGGAATCTGAAGACTCACCAGTCACCAGAACCCTTGGCCATTTAGGCCAGAAGACCAGAGAAGAAACGGAAACCAAGGAACAAAACACCCATCCAACAAAGACAAACAGAGGGATCAACACCTACACCTATAATCACCTCAAATGCAGAAGATTAAAGACCAATGTGAGAACATAATAACAGAAAAGGCAATTTGTCACTACCAGAACCCAGCTGTCCTATGACAGCAAGACCAGAACATTCCAATGCAGCTGAAGCACAATAAAATGAAACTAAAAATAACGTTATGAAGAATTGTTTTAGCTATTCTGGGTTTTTTGTTTGCCTATCTAAGACTCCTAGCAAGAGTGGAGAGGGTGCCCGAACTGGCCTTCCCCTATAATCAGACTTGTGAACACCCCAACTATCATCATAGAGCCTTCATCCAGCAACTGATGGAACCAGATGCAGAGATCCACAACCAAGCACAAGGCCAAGCTCCGGGAAAGAGCAAGGGAGGTCAAGATCATGATAGAAAAATCTACAGAGACAGCTGAATCAAGCTCGTGGAAATTCATGAATTCTAGACCCAGAGCTGTGGAGTCTCCATGGCACCAAACTAATCCCTCCCTCCATATGTGGGAGACAGTGGTGAAACTTGGACTCTCTGTGAGGCACCTGGTAGTAGGATCAGGATCCATCCCTGGTGCATGAGCTAGCTTATTGAGCCCCATGCCCTATGGTGGGATGCCAAGTTCAACCTTAATGCAGGGGGAAGAGGCTTGGTCCTGTCCCAACTTAATGTGCCAGACTTTGCTGACTCCCCCACCCTTGGAAGCCCTTACCCATTGAGAGGAGTGGATGGGGTGGGTTAGGGAGACTTAAGGGAGGCAGGAGAAGCGGTGGGAGAACTGTGGATGGAATGTAAAATGAAATTAAAAAAAATAAATAAAAAACATGAACACAAAGACATTACTATGAACAGAGAGGAACTGAATCCCTGATGTCCTTGACCTTGGTAAAAACATGGGAAAGTACCTGGTATGGCAGATATCTTATCAAGTTCACTTTGACCATTTGTAAGAACCAAATGCACATTAATCCATGAAAGAAACAACAGCAAATTCTTCTGGGTTGTCATCCTAGAAACTAGATTCTAGTCACAGATAAAAACCTTTCTGTGCCTCAGTGGCATTTATAAATAAGGGCGAAAAATTCTTCCTAAGTTAATCTAGATATTTAATGATCTTACAGTAAAATCTGCAATCATTTTATGGTAGTATGTAGAAGCAGTATACAGAATATGTGGTAAGAGGGCCATGTAGCCAGCACACTTTTGGATAAAAATAGGTAGACAGCATGATCAGACTATCATAAAAGACATAGTAAGCAACAAACTGTTATCTTCAGAAGTAAAATGTAGACCAGTGAAAGAGAATAGAGAGCCACACCCATATGGAACCTTAGAATCGGGTAGAAATGACATCCAGGTGAGTTATCAAATGAGATTTGTAAGTGAAGGATCAGGCAGTGTTATTCATGTGGAACAATGGAAAAATAAGAATGTTCTCCATCTTGTGTAGTGCTACAAAACCAGCTATAGAAGTATCAAAACTTTACAACTTCTAGAAGCAAATACGAATAAATGTCTTTGTATCTTTGGAGATTGAAAGACCTTTAAAAAGACACCAGAGGGGAACAATTATAAGTGTGGTGGTCTGAATAAGAATGGCCCCACAAGCTCACATATTTGAATGGTTAGTCCTCAGTTGGTGAACTGTTTGGGAAGGATTAGGAGGTACATTATAGCCTTGTTGCAGAGGTATGTCAGTGAGGGCAGGCATTAGGCTTCAAACGTTTAGGATATTCCAAGTTAGCTTTCTCTCTGATACTTGAGGATCAACATGCAAGCTTTAAGCTACTGCTCCAGTGCCATTCCTGCCTGTCTGCTGCCATGACGTCTACTATGATGGTCACGGACTCAAAAACTCTGATATTGTAAGCCTCAAATAAACTTTTTTTTCTATAAAGTGGCCTTGGTCATGGTGTCTTAGCACAGTAATATAGAAGTAAGACAGTAAGTTTTCATGAAAATTAAGAGCTCCTTTCTATTTAATTATAGACTAGAAAAGACAGGCCACAAGTCTGAGAGAGTAGTTTTATAATATATAAACTAATGAAGGATTAGTAATCAGGAGTATCACTACATGTCTCTAAGCAAAAGACAAATAACCCAATGGGAAAACAGCAAAAAGATACAAAAGCAGATTTCACTCAGAAAAATAAGTGACTACCGAATGCATAAATATATAAGCAACTACTCTCAAGAACGGAAAGGCAAATTGCAGGTTTACATCATTTGGGGATATGAGTGAGTCCATCAAGATTGATTCAAGCTTCCCATCTCCATGAGTGAACAGGGCAGTGAGAAGAGACGGGTTCTCATGAGCCAGTGCCTATGGGCTCCAGAACACCACTATGTTAGTCATTAGTAACTAGGGGAATCCATATTAAAATAGATTGGCATAGCAATGATTATACCAACCAGATGAATAAAAATCCAAAATAATAGAAAGTTAAGGACCAGTAAGGGGTGAATGGCAATTCTAATCCATTCTTCATGGGAATACAAATTAGTTAAAAATACTTTCAGTCACAATTAGGCACTTACTTATAGAGCTGAACATGCAATTATCATTCAACCTGGCAATACTACTTCTCATATGTAACAATTACACGTGCAGAGAAAGTTTTATGCATCAGAATGTTCTCAGGAGTATGGTTCACAGTAGAATGATACAGAAATAATAAGACTTCCCATCAAATACAGAATGGGTAACTACATGGTGGTAATTAATGAAATGAAGACTAAAGAGAAATACACCAACTAACCACAAATTAACCTGGTAAACAGGCAAAACTAAACAAATAGGGAGTAGATATGCAAGTATTAAAACCATCAAGAAAATGGTAGACACTAAATCCAAGAAAGTAGTGAACTCTGAGGGCAAGGGAAGTGGGTGGGTGTAATCTGGAGAGGGGTATTGTGGTCCTTCACAGGTATCAGTAATGCTTTATTTTACTTTTTAAAAAAAATCTTCGTTTTTATTTTTGCATTATGTATGCATGTATAGTGTATGTGTGGGTGTGGTTGCCCTTGGAGGTCAGAAGGGCATTAGAACTCCTGTAGCTGGAGTTATATGTTGTGAGCTACTCAATCCAGATGATAGGAACAGGTCTTGGGTCTTCTGCAAGAGCAGAAAGTACTCTTAAGTATGGAGTTATCTCTCCAGCTTCAATAATGTTTTATTTCATGTTTCAGATGCATTTTTCAAAAGTCCAAATATAAATTAGAAAATATATTGATAATTTAAGGGAAAATTAGAGTAATAAATAAAAGCATTATTACAGAAAGAATCTAAGTCTAAAAAAATAAATATTTAGGTGCTCTAGAGATAGCTCAGTTGCTGTGTACTCTATGACCCAAATTCCACCTCCTGCACTCATGTAAAAGCCAGGCAGAGTGGTACATATGTGTTATCCGTCTCTGGAGAGGTGACGAGAGCAGGATCTCTGGTGCTGCAGGTCCCAGTGCGAATCTCTATAAACACTCCTTTCCCCTAATCTCAAAAGGATGGGTAGCTCTCTAGGAAAGATACCTGACGATGACTTCTGCCTTCAACAGGCAAGTGCACACAAACATGCAATCACACGCTAGTCAATCTGTGCCCCCCCCCAAAATAAGTAAAAGCAGATAATTAATTATCTCAATCTTTGTTCTGTAGCACCTAGGTCAACTGATCCTTAAGCAATCTTACACACAGTTGGAAAAGTCACTTCTTCCCTTCTGGTATAGAAATTGGAAAATACTGAATGTTGAGATGCTTATGTCTAATATCTCTTCTTTCAAAAAAAAACCCCACTGATTTTTAGAGAGGCTCTTATTAAAAGGGATCTTATGACATCCCATATAAAGCTACAAAAAGGAAGAACATGAATTAATTATATTGCCAGGCAACTTAGGACCAAAATATTTCTCACTGGAGAGGAGATCATGCAATAACCGAAGCTTTATACAACAGAGCAGCACACAGGGAGTTGGAGGGGTCGCTCAGTGGGGAACGGTGCCTGCTGCCCCAGCCTGGGGACCTACGAAAAAGCTGGTGGACAGAACTGACTCCACAACATTGTCCTATGACCTCCATGTGCACACTGCACATGGCCTCCTACCTCCAAACACCCCCTCTCACACATGCTACATTTATAAACTAAGAAAACAAACAAAGCAAAAAACACTGGAATAGTTTTATGCAAAGCTCTTAAAAGTATAATTACTTAAAAATACAGGGCTAATGAGTAGTTCAACAATAGAGCACCACCCTAACATATATAAGATCCTACTTCAATCTCCAATGCCATAAAAAAAAAAAAAACAGCAAAAAATTTAAACTACCAAACACTGGCAACTTTTGCTCTAAAAGTAACTAGTTATTTTATTTAAAATATTTCTAATATTTTGGCAATTTCTACAATAGTTGCACAATAAGGTTAAGGTTACACGGCATAGCCACAGTTGTTTAAAAATGTACACAGATAAGCAAATGTCTGTAACTGACATTCCTAAGAGCTGCTGCTTTCTCAAGTGCTATGTGCTCCTCAAGGTCTGCACAATGTGGGGTGGGTCCTCAGCCTCTGAGAGCTGCTTTAGATGGCCAGATACGCAGCAAATGGAGAGGGCCCTTCAGAGCCCAGCAAAGAAAACCTCCTATTGTCTGTTAAAATGTTTTTTATTCAAACTACTTTCACTTTCATTTTGTATGTTAAAGAACGTAAGCCTTATATGCATAAATATTCATAAACAGCTCAAATTTGCCTTGTATTCTCTTGACGGCTGAATGGGCTAAAGATATAAATATCCATTACTTATAATTGAAGAATTTCTACAAAGCTATAAAATACCTGCTTCAAATCATTCCAGTTTATACTTTCAGTGACATAACACACACGTGCACACACACACATGCCTACTATGTTTTTGAAGGTTAGTCATAACTAAAGATGGTACACTGTAGACAATTTCCACATAGAGATGTTCAGCTTGTTTCCTGCAAGGTACCTAGGATCTTGTACTGCAATTTAAGAGCTGTTCTTGAGGAGCCCAATTGAGTACTCCTTCCATTGAAAGAAACAAAACAAAACAAATTCAAACTTGGTTTCTTCTCATTAGTCATCGTGGGCCTCGTGCAAAACTTCATTAACGTGTGGACTGTTAAACGGCCCCAAGTTCTCTAATCAAAGAGCAAAACTCATCCCTTCAATCCCCTCCTTCCATCACCACAAAACAAATTAGCAAGCTCCAAAACAGAAAGAGAAAACCAGTGCCATCAATTAAATGTTAAATAGTTCCAGGCCTGAATGGCTGAATGGAACAATGTTGACCAGTGACCCAATTAATTCGGGGCCCGTGCGTTTCCATCTCCAGGCTTTCTGGATAAAGGCAGGCTCACAACTTCCACGCCACCCTCTTCACGACACAACATCCTATCATTGAATAATAGAAGACAAACACTGACCTAGTTTAGACGTGCAGATGAAAAGAAAATGAAAACAGGCTACATGACAGTGGCAAGGAAACCATGGTAACTAGAGAGGGCTGTTTGCTTACTTTATTTTGCTCGGAATAATCAGCAAGCTGAGCCTTTAGCTCGGCGATCTCAGCCTCCAGCAGATGGATCACTTCCTCGTAGTCCATTTCCATCCCGTGCGCCTGCCTCTGTGCAGCCTCAGCAAGATGGATCCGGCTTCGCAGAGCTCGTGTTTCCTCAGCGACAGCTTTGGCTTCCTAAGGAGTTAAAAGTTAGTGTGGAGTGAAGAAAATGCGAAACATACTTCTGAGGTCTACACAAAGTATTTTTCTCATTTTGGCAGTTATGACTCCAAAGCTTAACACGTCTATGCTCTTTATCTTTCACCCCAAAACTAGTCAACATGTTATTTCACTATGTGAACTAGCTGCCCTGTCTTCTGTTGGTTTCTTGGAATTATTTTGTGTAATTTTTTTTTCCTGTATAAAGATTCTGTATGAATCTTTAGCATCACACACCTAGCATTGCTTTTGGAAAAATGAAGGAATGTAAAGAAAATTGAAAATCCAAAATAGATGAATAGGAACTGATCCAAAAGACAAAAGGAGTAAGCTACCGAAAAAGGAATGGGTGGAGGGGCTTGTGCTCTCAGGAGGCTACTTCAACTTCATCGGATGCGGGGAAGGGCTTACAGTGCCTTGGGGCTTCGTGGTGGAACAAGACCAAGGCAAAGCTTTCTTCCTGGATATCAGACTATTACTTCTTGTTTTGACAGTAGCATAATTTGTAGTTGTTTATCTTGTTGGATCCAATATTCAAGAGACAATGGGTTAAACACCATTTATTCATGAGCAAGCTGAACAAGGGCATATAGTAAGACAAATTTTGAGCCCGGGTCTGCTTGGCTTCAATACTAATGATCTCTTTTCATCACTGTATTGTCTTTGGATGACAGAATAAAACAAAACAAATAAACAAAAAATGCTCCAAACACTAGCTATACTTTTCACTTTGGAAGGTTAGGGTGGCAAAAGCCATTCGCTCTCTCAAAATGTGCCTTGTTGCTAGGTCACAGTCCCCTAGGACACCCGTAAAATTTAACATGGCAGCTATTATAGTGTAAAACTCTTCTTTAAAGAATGCAGGAACCTCTCTTCTCTGTAATGGAACTTTCTGCTCCAATTGCCATGGCTAATATTAAACTATGGCTATTTTGACGTTCTTGAAGCTGTTATGGAGCATTTGCTTTTGCTGGAGCATGAAGTACTGAGAGAAGCGTGGGTGTGGGGTATCCGCAAGGGTCTGTTTTCACTCAGCAGTCAATAAGTGTTTATTATATGCCAATCTCTGCAATACCCATGAACAGTATACACGGAAAACTCTCGCCCTTCAAAAACAACATTCCAGTTTCGAAAGACAGACAGTAGGTTGGGCATGAGTTCGGATCTCAGTTAGAAGACACCACAGAAGGGACGGAGCCGTGATTCCCTGAGGAGACGCTTTCTGGGCAAAAGCAGCACAAGTGCAAAGGCCTGGGATCGGATTGGGCTTTCTATCTTTGGAGAACATAGAGGCAGTCAGAGAGGCAGAAGCAGTGAGCAGTACAGGAACAACAGGGACGTAGGGAGGATACCAGGGCAGAGAGGTGACACGGGTGAGTGTGGAGACAGGATGGCCTGAAGAGCATTCACAGGCCATTTGAAGGAGCTCAGCTTCCCTCAGAGTGAGGCAGGAAGTGACAGGAAGGCCTTGACTAGAGAAGTGATAGGAAATGGCTTAAGTTTTAAGGGGGTGCATTACTCTACTTAGTTAAGAAAAAAAGGTATGTGAGGACACAGGTGGGAGCAGAAAGAGGAGGAAGGGAACAAGTAAAACTAACTGCGGTTGGCCAGGGTTGTAGAAGAGATGGGAGCTGAGGCAGTTAGAGTTCCAGTACAGTTTGGGGGTAGAACAGGCTAGGTCATCAACAATAGGAAGTTAGCATCTACTTCATACAGACAGCTGTGGGATATGATGTAAATCCAATACAAAAGGGTAAATGATACCTACACCCTTCTGGCTCAGCCTGGAGCATAAGGTGTGATGTAGATAAATGGAGGAAGGAGTGGTAGAGAAAATAAAATAATAACAAACAAACTAAAACCAGCATGAACGAATGAGCAAGAAGGAACGTGGCACATGAGAAACCATGCCAGGTGGGTTCTGACTGAGGTAGAGGGATCCTATTGGAAGATAGGGTTTTAGATGGTTTGTTGTTAGAAGAGCTATATAAACAAATGAATAAATCAGATTAATTTTAAAAGGTAAACCTGGCAGCTGGGTGCAAAGTGGAGCAGTATGAGAAATCAGCTGTCTTCTATACCTGTCACTCAAAGAATTTGATTCCCTTATATCTGAAAACACTTGTCTTATACCGTCAGAGTGCCTTTAGAAGTGAGAGTATGGAGGAGAGAGGGGGATCTACCTATTGTACGGCACCTGTCAGTCCAAGCCCAGGTAACCAAGAAAGTTACTAGTGATAGACCTGGGTCAGCTTCCCACCCTATTGCTGCTGTGCACGCTGGAGGCACCAGTTTAACATACCAGTCCTGTTCTAGAGGCTGTGTGCATCGAGTCAGCTAACTGCACACTGCACTATAGGATATGTCTAGAATCATCCACATTTTAAAGACAGGGCACCAAAGCACAGAAAGTTTAGTGTCAAGGCTGGGATTTGAACTCATGCAGTTTAGTTAACAGAGTTTATGCTCTTGGTTACTAGTTCATATACTAACTGGTCAACTACAGAAAACGTTATAAAAAATAACTTTTAGGTACCAGTTACCACCAGCATCAGCCCTGCACTAGCTTAGGATGTGGTTTTAACAACAGACTTTCAAATACATTTGAGGACACCGCACTGATCCCCATTTTCTATTCAATCAAAAAAAGAAAAGAAAAGAAAAAAAAAGAAAGAAGCTTCTGAAGTGAGGAGGAAGGGCGGTAAAATCACCCCAGCTGCAGTGAAGAATCACTAATTTGATGCTCTGTCCTCTTCACACTCACGTCGTGCAGCTTTTATTCCTCCATAAAAACAGCACTTTTATTTTTGTTCAAAGAATGCTGGTTAATTAAATGAAGAATCTGGATGGGATTTGTGCAGCTATTGCGGTGCAATGACGGTAATACGGTGTGAAATACGGCTGGGTGGTAAGTGATGCAGAGGTTTTGATGCTGAATAAATTCATACCATTTCTTTTGTAAATGCCTACCTGTCAGGCAGGTGAATGTGACCCCTTAGCAAGGTTCTAGCCCAGTTCCCACTGAATGGCTGCTTGAAAGATTAGAGCACTGAACGAAGCCTTTTAGAGAGAGCAGTAAAGAAAAGATAACAGCAGTGGGCCGGATTTAGCGAGAGGATCACAAAAATCCATGTTCTCTTTTCCTCCCAGGCTGTCTTCTAATAAATAACTGCAAAGCCTCCTATGTCAGTAACAGTTGAGCTAGAATTTTCTCAGGGCCTCACCATCAACATGAAATCCCAATTAGGACAAAGACAGTAGTCACTTACTGATATACTTTGTAAGAGGCAGAATTCAGATTACAGAGGGAAATCTTAAAAGAAAAACAAAGACGTAATAGCAGGTCAGGAAAACCAGCCAGAACATGCTTTTAAATACTAAGTAGTATGACTGAACTCAGTGGAGGAAAATCCCGAAAGATGAAGTGGAGGAAAATCCTGAAGATGAAGTACAATCAGAATTTTCCTAAGGGCAACGATGAGGAGATGCCTTCAGGCCACAGTGCCTCTTTGTTAAATAAAGGTTTGCCTCCCCACAATTTTGCTGTGAATCTTTAGGAAAGACAAGGCCAAATTCTTCTTTGAAAATATAATGCATGCTGAAGATAATCTTTGTAGGCCACAGATACTCTGGCCTTAGCTAAAGGCCGCTGTGCTGTATGTTTTCAGAGATGCAGCATTTCACCCACAGAGTAACATGATCTACAACAAAACAAACAAAAACCTGCTTAGTACAAAAGCGTACCTTTGGACGGTCCTCGTTAGGTCAGTATCTTAGATCTGAGATTCACTTTTCTCTCATTTTCCGTCTATATGATTCTGTAAGACCCAGCATGTTCATCTATGGAGTGAGCTTTAACAGCTACAAGACCATAATAGCTCTTACAAGAAGGTTAAAGAAACTATTACCATCCTTGCTGTAGTTCTTCCTTTGTTTCTTTTTACTATTTTTTTTTTTGGGGGGGGGGATGTACATATCATCTATGCTGTTACACAACCTGACCAGGTAATTTATTAAGTAAGGACTTTCTTCAGGTACTTAATTGATAATACTAGCTGTCTGGAAATGTAATTTTTACATGTCTTTTTTAATAATAAAAAATTACGGGAAATTATCCCCTCTGTAGGTATGAGTGCTAACAGTTCCCTGAAGTAGGAGTATTAACTGCAGTTGCAAACGTGTAATTAGCTCAGAAGTCCACAACCCTTACAAGCTCTGTAATTTATAAGCCAATCAGTAAATCTTTCAAATGTCAGTGGCTGACAGGAGAAAACAGCAGATTGCACAGAGATATGTTTTTAGTAAGTTATGCTACCCAAGCCCTGAGAATGCTTCTCTTATCAGCTTCCGACATTCGCTCACTGGAAAGCCTGTCTTAGTCTTTGATCCTATTTACAGTTTTCAAAAAGATTAAGGCTTGCTGCAGGAAGATGGCTGTTTGGTGAACAAGAAATGTTTAAAAGCAAGTTATGGCCAGTCTACTTAATTTGTGTACCTGACTTATTTTTTAGCTGTCTGAAAGGATGATCTCAAAGTGCTTTGCAGATATATTCATAAATGAATGAACAACACACCCAATAATGTTAATGAATTTACAGGAAGACTCTCACTTCACAAAACACTTTTGGAGACACCCTTTGGCTGTGTAACCCAAACTGGACTTGAAACTCAACGTAGTATAGGCTAGTCTCACATTTGAGTGGATCCTCCTGCTTCAGTCTCCCAAAGGCTCAGACAAGAGGCATGTAAGACCAAGACCAGCTCACAGAAAACATATCATCTATCTCTATGCCCCCACCTTTCTTCCTGTCTTCATGGGTTCTCTAGGTCTAAAGACCGTACCACTTTACTCCATCAGCCATTAAACACTTGTGAAATCCTCAGGATGCAATTCGCAGGTATTTCTTACTTCCTTTCGTATCCTCACAGCAGATGAGAGTTTTTACCATTTAGTGCATGGGATGACAGCCGCATGAGAGATCGCCTTGCCTACTGTGCTTGTCATTGCAATGTGCTATTCACATTTCTGAAGCATCAGTTTACCTCAGTCATCAGTCAGCTTCCAGCATAAGTAGCAAACATGGTCCACAGTAAAATGTATCCTCCTGCTCCATAGTTCAAAGTTCCCCAATACCAGCTTCCAAGTAAGCGTCTAGCGTTAGTACATTGAACTGCTTCCCATGATGACACACACCAAGATTCACACATGTGCCGAATACACCTCTACATAAGAATCTAAAAGATTCATTTCATAATATTTATCAAGCAACTGAGATTATGTAAAATCTAAATAGGATGAAGTAAATATCATAGTTAAAAGAAATGTTGTAATTCACTGTTTGACAATTATGTTATTTTTGTACTGAAGATTTAAAAATTACAAGGATTTGTTTACACATCCTTTTTAACACGTATTAAGACAGTAAATGCTGTCAAGAATAAAATCCTAAAGGCTTACTCCAACTCCACCCAATCCTTATTCTGCAGTGTGTGAGGCAACACTTTTTTTTTTTGTAAAGTGTATAACATGGATAATTGGTAAGTTCAGAAAACAGGGTTTAGTTTATATGAAAAATAAAATCTCCACTGTGCAAAGAATGAGTCGCTTCAACTTTCTGGAGGAAAATTAGGTCAATCATATTATAATTAGCTCTAATTAACCTTCCCAGGGGTTGCCAACTTCTTTACCTGCAGCTGCCTCACTCTAAAAGGTAAAAACTCATTTCTGCCTCGGAGCAGCAAGGAAAATCACAATAATAATTTTCAATCTCCTTCATAAAGAGGAGTTCGTAGTCAAGGACAGGTACATAAGTACATAACTCAAAAAAGTTGTACCATGTGATACTCTTTACTATAAAAATATTAATTAGTTTAAACCATGTTTTAGCGTCAGGACGGTTTAACCCTGAACATGTACTTTTTTAGTGTACTGAAGGCTAACATAAAATAAAAAGCGGTTTGCTCGTGTTAGATCCAAATGTGCTCAAGAAGAATATTTATAGTACTGGGAGCCTTTCATAGAGTTTAAACCCTTTTTATGGACACAATGCAGCTTAGTGGTTGCATCTTTAAACATTCAACATGGAGAATTCGTCTAAAGTTTAGGCCTTAAAGGGTTCTGTTGTTAAAAGAGAAGTGCATTCCTTTCAAACTAAATGAGAGAGAGAGAGAGAGAGAGAGAGAGAGAGAGAGAGAGAGAGAGAGAGAGAGAACGAGAATCTTGTAGCATTTGGCCTAAGGATGTAATGCCCATATAAATACAATATCTGATTCTAGCCAAAGAGCTAAACAAAATAGTCTCTTACCCAACCAATAATTATTGAGAAAGTGCTGTAAAGGCTGAAGAGCTGAAACAAACCTTAGGCTATGTAAGAATTGAGTCTCTAACTGAGGGTGATATCACAACAATAAATGGTTGCTGTAGGGAACCATTTTTTGGGGGGGATTGTATACTATATGCTGATACAACACTTTTAGTATTAAATAGAGATAAGATGGGGATCTGAGTAAATATACATCTGAAATATGGTTCAGGAATAAACTTCTCCAAAGATTTTAAAAAGAAAAAATAAGTAAAAATGAATTGACAACACAAAACCACTAGTGTTTATAAAATGAGAGAAGGGATTTTTATACAAGTTAAATATTTGCTTCAGGGTCAGGAGAAATAAGAATCAACATCTACCATGTAAAGAGATCTCATCTACTAATGTGGGGAAATGGGATCTTAAGAGTATGAGAGAAGACGACAATGAAGCAAGAGAGGAGATGCAAATAAGACAAAGGCTGTGTGGAGAAACCAGGGAGCATCATTTCTGCCACATCAGCAAGTGCAAGTGAGACGGGTCCATGTATGAGAAGGAGTAATGCCGTGGAGAGGAAACGGTCCCATGAGAACATCCAAGGGTGTGTCCTATGACACTGGGCTTCCAACAGAGGGAACTCTGGAGAGATACTGCAACCATATTGTAGCCATAGCAACAATTGCTAAAGCTTGCTTATGGTGCTGCATTCACTTCAAGAGCATTACTCAGTGGAAGTGCTGCTTTTATTATGCAAGAGCTGTGATGGAAATCTCGCTATTCTGGAATTCAGGCACAGACAATCTCAAAAGACAACAAACAATGTACATTTTTAAACAGAATAATTTACTTCTGTGGGGTCATACAAGACTACACCAGTCTTGTTTTGAACTCTTCAACGTTTCGTGAATAAATCATTGCTGCAATGTCATGAGTCCCATCTGACAGCAGGAGGACCGAAAGTGTTTCTCGCACAGCAAACTGCCAAGATAAGATTTTTATAGTATCAGCCACCTTATCACTACTTCCTCCTTGGATCAAATGCTCTAGTTTGTCAGTCCAACTATTATATATTGCTCCAACCTTTAAAACAAATGTTGGGCATCTACACAGATGTCTAAAGTGTAACCTAAAAGGTGCTCTTTCAGTCAATCATCATGGATTTTTAGGTGTATGTATTTTTTTCTTAGGTAAATAAGGAAAATTATGGATGGTAAGGGCACTTGGTTTTATATACAAATATGCCTCTAACAACCCACCAGCTCCAAGGTACATATTAAGAAAAGTTCACTAGAAAGGGATGATTTTGCTCTATTCTTTTTTTCCTCTGACATTCCTAAAGGCTATATGTTTAGCCTTCATGATCTCTCCATATAAAACCAATACTTAACGAATTCTTTAAAAGATCTCTGTGAATTCTCTCTTGCAAGTTACTATAGACAGGTACAAAGTGATTGACTGGAAGATGGCATGTGGTCCCCTGCAGAGCCAGACCATAAAAGACACGTTGTATGGAGCCCTATCTCGACCAGTTTCCCATAGGGAAACCTCCTATAGGTAATAGTATAACCAAATTAACTGCAGGTTTCCATGAAGAAGAATATTATCACTTTCCTTCCAAATTCCTCCACCACTGAAAATGGTCTCTAATTAAGTCAGCATGATCAAAAGGAGTTTATATAGTACAGACAAGACAGAAAAATGTTTCTTGAAATCCTTAAGACACCAAGATCTTTTCTATATTAAAGGAACAATAACAAATTGGTAATGGAAATTCTGAAATAAACAACTATATTAGAGATTTCTGGTATAAAATATCTGAGTGGGCTAACTTATTAAAGAAAGGCTTAGTTAGTTCATAGTGTTGTAGATTCAAGGTCCCAAGAGCATGATGATGACTGACAAGGTCACTTGGCTGTGTCATATCATGGTGGATGGTGTGATGGGGGAAGTGCGAGTGAGATGGAGCATTCCTGAGAAGGAGCCATTGCATGGAGAGGAAAGGGTCGCAAGGTATGACCCATGACCTGAAGGTCTTTCTAGGTTTTAATGGTTTTATTGCCTGTTTATATCTTTACCCTGAACACCTGGTTTGCAACACAGGAAACTGAGGAGATACTGCAACCATATCGTAGCCATAGCAACACTTGAGTTTGCTAAAGTTTGCTTGGAGTGCTGCATTCACTTCAAGTGAATCACCAAGTACAACTGATGTCTATACAAACAGGATGATGACTGGGAGCCTGGGAAACCACATCGCCTGCTCCCTTTCAAGTAAGCTTTCCTTACCTCAGGCGCTTGCTAGGGCAGAGTTTAATGACAGGGAAAAGAGAAGTCATTTTCTGATCACAAAAACAAAGAGAATTAGTGCTGAAAAATACACCCAAGTCTGTTTGCTCTATAAGCTTCTCTAATCACACTGCTGCCTAGCATTATAAGTGCTTTGTAATTGTTCTCTGAGTACTATTTTGCTTTTAAAAGCCCTTCTCGGGTTAGTAGTAATTCACAATTATAATATCACAGAACGATCTCATGGTCATAAAATCTTACCCAGTGGTCACATCCTGCATGCTAATAGTAGAAAATCACAACCAGGGAGGACACATTGAAAGAGTCCACCAACTTCTCAGAGAAAAACAGGTTTTATACTGCTCTCACCAACCAGAAGGAACAGCTATGGGTCTCTACAACAATCCAGGTGGATCCAAGACAGTTGAGTGAAAATAATCATTGAGAAAAGTGACTTGCTATATGGTTCCATTTGTGTAGCGTTTTCAAATGACAAAGGCAGAGTGGACAATGGATTAACAGCTGTCAGGCATCAGGAGGGCAAGGAGAAGAAGGTAGCAGTGGCCCCAAAGGGTAGCATGAGGAGTCTCTCTGTAAAGCATCTCAAGTGGGAAGCAGAAGCTCTCAGTATAAGAGGATGAACATTTTACTATAGCGTGCTTTTGGAACAGAAAGGATTGATACAATAAACATGTATTTTTCTTATTTTCTTCCCTCCAATGATAAGACGGTATTTTAAAATAAGTACTAGTAATCCTATTGAAAACTATTAAAAGTTCAAATTATTAAAAGAAAAGAAGGTATTCTGAGGTCACCCAGACATAAAAGTTAGAGGTGTCACTATTGATACCCTAAAGGAAATACACTCCCTAGAAGTGTGGGACCGTAGCTATGGCTCTTTTCAGAGATGGTTAACCTGTGTTCAAAGTTGTCTTTCTTGCCTCATCCACAAACCAAGATGGAGTTGATAGCAGTGTGTGCTGTGACAACGTCCATGCTAGAGAATCCTGAACTGACTCAATTTCCCATTTCGTGCCCTTCTGAAGTCTTCTGCACAGGTGAGGCAACCACAATTGGACCGATCTGATCCCAGTGAAGTTGCCAAGTAAACAACCTCCCGTGTTCCAGCAGAGCAAAGACTGGTTCGGACAAGCTAAGGATTTTGTCTTTGGAGAATTCACCAACTCATTGTTGCCTGAGGTCATAACACTAGCTTGGAAGGAAATTTCAAAACTACCCAAGTGTGCGGGTGGATTTTCGAAAGCTGGTGATCAAAGGGAACTGCTACAGGAAGGGCTCATACCTGTTAGAAGCTGTTAGGACTTGAAGGGAAAAAGTGACAAGTACAACTTCGTGGGAAATTGTTCTCTTAATTTTAAACATCAGGGCTGGGCTATTCTTTAGGGCATGAAATCTCAAAAAAAAAAAAAAAAAAAGACAGGTTTCAGAAACCAGTCCAGTCAATTCATTCCAGAACTAAGAGTATGAGGAGTCATGGTAATCCCTGGTTGAAGAAACACCAGGGCCCCCATGCCTAAAGCTTGTTCTTTTCTTCTCTCGGTCTTCTACCTACTATCTCTGCCTTCCCTTTGGTTACCCATTGCTTTCTTTTTAGGTCATTACACTAAAGATAAATCAGTTTCCATATTTTTAAATAGCTAAAGAACCTTTGAAAGGAGAAACCATGATGTTTTTAGGATTGGTTCATCACTTTACATAATAAAGTCTTGAAATGGGTTAATAAAGGATCTTTCCCTATGAATTACTGGTCAGAGTGACCCCAGAGCTCCCCGTCCCCCAAACAACTCATACTATTGCCATTGTTCTTGCTTGCCTGCCATACAAGTCGGTAAGATGCTATTGCTGAAGGCATAGCACACTTTAGTTGCAGGACACAGAGAAACCAAGCTGAAACTGACCTAGGAGCTTCCTACTGGCTAGCTTCATAGTGCTAAAAGGTTCTATGCTATGAGGCAGAAAGGCATCAGTGACTTCCCCACTAGAGGACCCTGCATGCTACAATACCCGCTTGCCAGACAATATGTGCCTACTTGTACAACAGCAGTGTGACTGATATGGGCATAGCCACCCACTTTCTGACTGGATGGAAGGCCCACTGTACAGGAAGCATTCCTGTAAATTTGGTAAAACAAGACTAACGTTGTTTTGTTAAAAGGGCATGGTGTCAAAACGCCTGCTAAATATTTATGATTCAATGCGCACATTAGTGCTGCTTTCAACCCTGGTTAGAGATACTGCTTTTTCCAGCAAGCAGCAGTCATTGTAGAACAGTAGAACTGACCCAAGAACTGAGACTAAGGGACTGTTGAGTGCTCTGCCCTAAAGACAGTATCTAAATTAACCTCTTCAAGGCTGAAGACACAGGGCACAGTGAATTTAAGAGCTGAAGGATGGGAAGAAAGTGCTAAGAAAAGCTATGTTCAGGGCAGGACATGGCCACGGTACTCAGGAATTCACAACAGCTTTGGTGACCTGCACAAAAACTGCAAAAGATCAAGACAGCCAGCATTCAGGCACGGATGTGCGAAGGTTGAGGCTCTATTCCTGGCTAAGGGAGGAGCTATTGGCAATTGATGACTATTGAAGGAGGGGGTGTCACCCTCTTCAGGGGTGTGCTCATTGGCAGGTGTAGAACACCATAACCATCAACCATGCATGCACCACATGGACTCAGAAGGTTATAAAAAGTGAGAGAGAGAGAGAGAGAGAGAGAGAGAGAGAGAGAGAGAGAGAGAGAGAGAGAGAGAGGACATTAAGATGGAATGGGGAAGTGTAAAGGGTAAGGGAGGAGATGGAGTGGGAGTTAGGGGTGGAAATGATCAGAATACACTATATACACGTAGGATATTGTCAAAAATACATCAAAATATTAAGAAGAATAAAATTAGGATATTCTACTGATAAAGAATAAACTGACTAGCAATATGACCAAGACAGAGAAAGAGATTGAGCAGGATGATTTTACAAAGCTATTTGGAGTATAATATTTTTGCAATATATAAAAACTGAGGAATAGTGAAACACATTTTTGAAGTGTACAATGAATTTGCTGGAAAGTTTTCTTTTGACAGTTAGCAAAGAATGACTGGAATTAGCCATTAGCGCAGAGTAAATGCCCCACATTCGCAATCCTGGCAGCTGCGCATTGGAGTCGGTTGGTGCAGAAAGGAAGCCATTTTTTTTTATTAAATCAAGCTGGTAATTCCAGTTATGATAAAGACAGAAAAAGTACTTTGAACATATAAAGTTCTTTAATTAAGTCGCAAATTCCCACATACCCTAGAAACTTTCTAACAACACCAGCGATCAATAGATTTAAAATGTGTAAATTTTCCATAGTAACAGGAGAAATATATGAACAAGAATTTCAAAGAACTTTCAAATTTTGATGAAATGTTCATTTTTAGCCTAAAAAAACCTTGAAATGTTTAGAATATTTTAAAGAAAAAAATTCTTCTAGATAAAGAGAAACAAGTTTTTATTACACCAGATGGTATCCTAGCTTTGTTAGAGCAAGACATTGAATTTATTGATGTTTTCAAAACAAGAGTTTATTGTTTTATGACACCATAAGATAGATACATATGGCAGGAAACCCAAAAACCTGTGCTTAGCTTTCTGATGCTCAGTGTGCAAAGCTGCGACAGGCACAGTGTTAGTCCATCCTCTAGCCATCAACAACAACAACAAAAGCCCGTGTGAGTTACATGTTCTCATCAATAGCACACTGCATACGAATGAACTAATTCACATGAAACCGACAAACGGGAAATCTGACTTCTGAATGTAAAACAGTAGGAAACTGCCAATGAAATTTGTAACGATACAAACAATCGTAACTAGTTTATATTTTCCTTATATGTACTAACAGGTAAAACCTAGTTATTGATAAACATTATACCAATTGGCTGCAAAGCAAAAATGATCAAAATATGTTTTGTAGCTGATACTGTTTAGAGCTATGGCCAGTATGTGTAATTTCCCTGGAAAAAATGAAGCTATATTACTGAGTTGAAAAGAATGACTGAATAGTTAAGAAGATGTAGTTATGAAAAGATTAATTATTCTAAAAAACTTAGTTTTGTGAACATGGATACAATTATTAAGACACTTTGGGATTTAATTCTAAGAGACTTTTAAAGTATGTTTAGAAAAATTTGAGCATATGAATCTGTTTTCACATAAATTTTATTATATTAAACGCAGATTCAGTATTTCCAATAAAAATTTAATATAATAAAGATGTTTTAAAAGTGCAAAAGCAATACTATTATAAAAACACAGTGCAAAATATAAAATATCTCATTAATAAAATTTTAATATTGTTGCATGCCAAAATATTTTAAATGGAATAGATTTCATTTATTTAATTTTATTGTTTCTTTCTGCTAGTACAAAATTTAACTGTCTGTAACTGGCTTCTATATTTCTATTGAATGGTGTTATTAATGTAAAAATTCAGAGAACTTTCAATTAATTATTTTAAAATAATTAGTTAATAAATAAAATTAGTTAAGTAAATAAAAGATTATTGCAAGAGAATAATCTTTTATTTATTCTTCAGGTACTTCCTAATCTGATGTCAAATTCATCTCTCATTTTTCCTTCTACCCTTCTTCACTTTCCCAAACATCCAAATACCTAGTCTGTGGCAGCTGTGCTGAAATCATAGAGTAGCTGTCCCCAAGAAAAACTCTCTACTCAGGAGACAACGCGAAGAAGAAAAACCTAACAAGTACATTGTAAAAGGTGAGCAGAACAGGTTAGCACTACTCAAAATCCTCCCACCCACATGTAGGTGACAGTACAGGAAGACCTAGGCACTGGAGAAAGTGGAATAGAAGGGATGGAGAAACACAGTGGAGTAGAGGTGAGAACATAATGGAAATCAGTTGGGGCAGGTAGTGTATAAGACTGGGGATAAGACTGGGGACAAGATGGCAGATCATGCTGGGCATCAGGTCAGCTTTGACATCTATTCGTTGGATTTTGAGCTTTTACTAGATATGACAATAAATCCTACAGAGTTTTCTGATTTTTTAAAAAATAATTTACTTATTTTTATTTTCTGTGCATTGGTGTTTCTCCTGCATGCATATCTGTGTGAGGGTGTCAGGTCTCGGGTTATAGACAGTTATTAGCTGACATCTGGGTGCTGGGAATTGAACCTGAACTGTCTAGAATAGCAGTCAGTACTTTTAACCACTGAGCCATCTCTCCAGGCCCTTCTGTTACGTTTTTAAAAGGATATTTATAGTTAAGTGTTCAATCTAGATTATTCAGGGGTAGAGCAGTATCAGGAAGGAAGCTGACCATATCAGGAAGATGAGCTTGGACCAGAGAGGGCAGTGGTAAAGAGTGGTAAATACTGTAATTATAAACAGTGAGTTAAAAGAAATTCAGCTGACCCCACATTGTGTAGGGTCAACAAGTTGGATGCAAGTGAAAAAGAATGTAATCAGATTATGGTTGGGGTGAAATGCCCCATTTTCTCATTTGTCAAACACCATTGGGGGCAGGTGATGGTTGAACTTGTAGGTAAATATTCAACTGCCTGTGTGATTCGGACTCAAATTTTTAACTTAAACGTCACTTCCTGTTCTCTGTATCTCCATGCTTCTATTGATTGATTATGGTGTTGATGCTAGAATACTTCACTGCTGTTTGCCAAGGATCAGCTGACAAAAATGAACACACGTCAAGTCAGAAGCTCTTGGGATCAGTTACAGGATGACGTCATTATCACGTAATCAGACACAAAGATATAAACACAGTGAAAACTAAATATACAAAATAGCCCCTGGCCCTACAGACATGCTTCTCCCTGCCAGGAAACAATGTTCACACTCTTATAAACCCAGTTTATACCCTACCCCATCTATGAGAAGTTCTCTAATCCCTCAGCTAGAATTTTATTTTCCCTTTAAATTAAAAGGCTAAAACAAATTGCATTCATCTTTTAATACTTCTGTTATTTCTAACAGTCATGTTAGCACTGAGTGCTTACTGTAGGTGATACACAGCGGACTGTGTAGATTTACGCTCACTCAATTCTGATGAAATTCTTGGGAAGAATCCTATTATCAAATGCAGGTCTAGGAAGGCAAAGTAGCCTGATGGAGTTGAACAGCTAAGATGGAGAAAGGGTAGGGGTCTAAAATTGACACTCATCCAGTGGGCTCTTATCTCCCAGACTTACACTTCTGCACATTGACCATCACCACAGAAGAGTAGGAATCTTGACTTGGCATACATTCATCTCTATCTCATTCCTGTTTTGATACAGAATGACTTATTGATAAACATCTGAATTTTTGTATAATGGAAAATAATCATTTCAGAAAAATAAAAACAGGAAGGCCTCATGTGGAAAAGGGTAGGCATTGCTGGAAAAGACAGTACAACTGTTGGTTCTTTCTTTCCTTTCTCCCTTCTTTTCTTTCTTGGATTTGTCGGTCTTAATGTAATGATTACATCAAAAATACTTGATATTTAACAACTAATACACCCCAAGAATTTAGAAAGGCAGAAAGCTTTAATCAAACATAGTGAGAACATCCCTCAATTTACTTTACACTTAAAACTTAAATAGGAAGATTCATAAATCCCACTTTCAGAACACAAAGAAACACTGGAATCTAAAGCATACTGAAGATACAGGTACTGAAAACACAAAAGAAAAAAAGCTTAAAAGGGGCCAGTTAAGTGGTCCAGAGGGTAAAGATGTCCATGGCCAGGCCTGATGACCTCCATATGCACTCAGGCACCATATGTCCATGTGCACACAGGCATGCACATGTGTACCCCCTCACATACTTTAATTAAAATCTAAAACAAAAAAAAGTTCAACTGCAATTCTAGTATTTAGGATGCTGAGGCAGAAGAATTGTCATTAGTTTGAGGCCGGATCAGGCTACAGAGGAAGGCTGAAAACGTGCCTGAACTACAGAGGTTTTAAGTTTTTTTCCCCATAAGTATAAGGAATAGCATTAGGAGGGGTTGGAAAGATGGCTCAGTGGTTAAGAACATTTGCTGCTCTTGCAGAGGACCCAGGTTTGGTTTCCATCACCCACATGGTGCCTCACAACCATCCATAATTTAGATCTATGGAATCCACAGCTTCTTCTGGCCTCCGAAAACAGGTGTACATGTGGTACAATATGTATACGCGAGCCAACACTCACATACATAAAATAAATAAAATTTAAAGAAAAAGAAAGGATAATAATAAGAATGTTCCTATATCCTCCACCCAGATTTACCAAACATACTAGATTTAGCCTTTGGCCAATATGTTCATGAATGAGATACAAGGTATTCTTATAAAGCATGGATATATAAAAGCTGCTGCAAGAATATTGGATGTTTTCAGTCTCCTCTATATTCAGCATGTGTATGTATGTGTATGTAACATATATGCATGCATATAGTTTTTTAACCATGTGTAGTAAATTATATATATCATAGCCCTTTATCCTTAAGCACAACAGAATTCCTAGTGAAGATAGGTAACTCTAGTCCACTTAGGAGTTCCAGGTTCTGTTCAGCGCTTTCATGAATCTGATGGACCTTCTGCAGTCCAGACTGTCACAGCACCCAGTAATGTCCTTATTCCCCCCACCCCAGTACAGGGTCCAGCCTGGGAGCAGCTATTTATTTAGATTTCCTGTCTCTTAACTCCTCTTAATGTGCAGCTTTTTTATCAGGTTGGGAGGGAGGGTTCTGAAGAATACAACACACATACACGCACCTTCCCAGGTGTGCCCCAAGTTTAGACCTAGGCGATGCGCTCAGTCAGAATAGCACACAGGTGACACTGTGTCCTTTTCGGGATATCACATTTGGAGTGAAAATGACTTCGTCTTTGGTGAGGACAACTTTTAGCATCAAACTGTTTTCTCAATTTTCCACTGCATAATTACTATTTCTCCCTTATAATTAGCAGTGGTTTGGAGAAGTTACTTTTAAACCACATAACTATGTAGATATCTTGTTCATTAAAATTTCCTCCTAAATTTAGCATCTTAATTTGCCCCTAATTCAATCCTTACTGAAACATTCAAAATGCTTCTTTCCAAATCTAGCAGTGGGGCTGCTGTTTCCAGTCAGCATGCCGCAATCACCATGAGCCAGAGTGCTCCTCTCTGCCCACCCATTAGCTAATCTAATTATACACAGTATGGACTCGGGAGTTATCATCATTCCATGGTGCATCATTTACGACCATGATTAGTGCCTCATGTCCTGGTTCTTCCAGATGTGGGCACAGAAGCCCTTATCAGGCAGCTCCTCATGCTATGGCTTTGTCAACTCTAGCACTTTCTTACTTCGTGACGTTGCTCCAGGCGTAAGTGAACTTACCTCTTGGTCCTGAAATCTGTCATCTTTCTGGAATGTACACACGGTGAGGGTGGGAGGTTCTGGGCCCTCTGAGTGGCTGTACATTCAATGCTACAATTCTAATTCTGGAAAGTTTGGCTGAAGAATTCTCAATTTTAGCGTTTTCTTGTTCTGACTAATTTCTTCAAGAAATCATACAATTTCCTGTCATGTTCCCAGTGCACCCGGATATAAATGTCTACCACTTTGTTATGCAATTGCTGTGCGCATTTCGCCAGGACGGAAGCTTTAAGTCACATGAACTTTTGCAGTCTAGTAAGGATTCAGAATTTTTTTTCTGCTTTAGAAATAATTTTATAGAAAGGTCTTAGGTCAAGAGCACCCTCTTCTATGTAGGTGCACTACGGGTAACTGATGGTCTTAGGGTGAGAAGTGGGCGGATTGGTATGTCTTCTCTTTCTGTAAGACCCTTCCTTTTGTTCTTGGGTTTTCTTTCTTGATGTGGGATTCCCCTCTGTATGCTGTGAAAATCACTGATTAATAAAGAAACTGCGTTGGACCTATTGCAGTGCAGAATAGGGCAAAGCGGAATTCCAAGCATATAAAGGAGAAGAGAGTAGGCGGAGTCAGGGAGATGCCATGTAGCTGCTAGAGGGGAAAGACACCCATGCGCTGGTACCCGTACTGGTAAACCACGAGCCTTGTGGTAAAATGTAAAATAATGGAACTGGGTTAATTTAAGATATAAGCACTAGCTAGCAATATTCTTAAGTGATTGGCCAAAGAATATTGCAATTAATACAGTTTCTGTCATTATCTTGGGTCAGGGCAGCTGGGAAATGAACAAGCAGTCTCTGCCAACACTTTCCCAATCACCGGCTGGTCCAAGATATTCTATTAACTCTAATTCACCTGATCTTCCCCAGAAGCAATGGCTCTCAGTTGCTGCTCCTTCTGTGTGCATACTCTTCTGAATCCTGGTGCTGAGAGCCATCAAGACCTGACCGATGTTCAGGATTTTGACATTAATTATGACACCTTTTCTTCCTGGGGCTGATTTCACCTCTATTTCATCAATTCTTGTTTCTCCCTACTCCTTTCAGAGTCCTTAACGCCTTCTCTGGTGTAGTCAGCCTTGGTTCAGTGGCAGGCCATCCTTGGAACTTACTTTGATGTACGTTTGGAGGCATATTCTGGTTTCTGTTACTGTCATATTAAGGATATGAGTCAGTGTGGGTAGGTTTGTTTTCTTGGCCAAGTTAATGCTTTCTATGAAGGCAGCGTAGGGGGATTCTGAATCAAGCAACCACCCCTGATCTCTAACAGGGCTCTGTTAACCCTGAATTCTTGCTCAGAGAGTATCCAGTGTTTGTGCTTCTACTTTTTCATATTGCTATTTGTCTTCTTCTAATCTACTTTCAATTTGGTGAAGACCACAGAAAGTAAAAACAAATTCTTAATCACTTATCATGAACAACTAACTGTAACAACGCTCTCTGGTGCAGTTTGGGAGAGGATGGCTTGTTGGGTTTGTCTTTACTAAAATCTTGAAGTACAAATAACAAAAGAAAGAGAAAACAAAAACAAAAGGAAAAGAGAATAGAAAAGCAACAAGACTGGTCGTTATGGTCCATGGAAGCCATGGCAGAGTTGTAAAATCTCGTTTGAGTAACAGAGCAGGACTCTAGTGGGTATAAACTCCAAACGCTCATTCTTAAGAGTTCTGGGTGTTTTCAGCGGCAAATCCTGAGATATGATGAAGCATTTTGTTTTAAAAGCTTGGGTAGGCTCATGTACCTCCTCCATGTACCCACCATCCCACTCACACCCTACTCCCACAAGGACTTACCTGTTTCACATTCTGGAGCTCTTCTGTTAGCTGTTGCCTATGTTTCTCTGATTCAAGTAATTTCTCCTGTGTTTAAAAACCACTGAATTAATAGCATGTCATTTTGACACAAAGTACGATTTCTAGTCTTCTGTTTCAAAGTTTATTCCCTACACATCAAATTGATAAAATCTCCTAATGCAGTTCCTGGCTATTTTTCTGGTTTCAGATAATATTCACTAGTAGTCATCTAAGTATAATTGTAGTAAAAACGTTATTACATTATTGTTATATGATATCAAAATCTGAGATCCAAAAGAAATCAGTCAGTACTGAAATTGGTAAAAAGGAACTAAATTTTGGTTGACAGCTATCATTACCAAAGAGCTACCAGACAAAGGGCCTTATTATTCTGAATTGGACATAAAAAAGCTCTAATCATACCAAAGAAAGACTGGGTTTCCTAATGTAATTTTAGCCCATTTTCGAACAATTAACTCACAAAAAGGATATTACTATTATAGCTGCAATATGAAATATATAGTTGAATATGACATAATGGTAAGTATTGTCATCTTTGAACCTAAAATTAAATCAAGTATGTACTCTGAGATTATTGCATCTCAAGTGAGACACAGAGGCTAAAGCTGTCAAAGGACGATGATGGGTAGTAGCAGGCCATTTCTACTCTACGATCCTCACTTAACAAGCTCTGCAGCTCTGTGTGTCCGTGTCCATGTCCGTGTGTGTGTATGTGTGTGTGTGTGTCACGGTGTATGTGTGCATGTAGATACCTGTAGCGCAACAGCTATAATAACTGAAAATACAAACATTATCTCAAGCAAAATATTTATTGTTTGATATACTATTTATGTAATCTTTAAGTTTTAAAATAAATTTATTCATTTTATTTTATTCATATGAGTGTTGGGCCTGCATGTATATCTGTGTACTAGATGTTTGTTTGGTGCCCACAGAGGTCAAAAGAGGGCACTGGATCCCCTGGAACTGGAGTTATGGATGGTTGTGAATCATGATGTGGGTGTCAGGAATAGAACCCAGATTCTCTGTATAAACAGCAGGCATTCTTAAAAACTGAGACATCCCTCCAGACCTTATGAGACTTTAGAAAAGACTGGGTCTCCGAAAAACAGACATAATGTAGAGGAAATTGAGAGCAGAGTCTTTTTTATTCTGGGACTTCAGGTTTTACAACACTAAAATATGTTCAATTACAGTTCATGAACTTTAAAGGTGATCTCGATTGAATGGCTCCTCATGGGCCCTTGTTTAAATGTTACATGAGTGTAACTTGCACAGTTTTAAATTAAAATTCTAGCAATTAATATTGACATTAAAATAAAACTCAAAATATGTCATTAAATCTAATGGTGATAAAATTTAGAGAAATGAAAAATATCCAAGACCCTTTGAAACCTGTGACACCTGTGGGTTTTGTTTGTTTATCGATGAATCACAGAGACAATGCTGTCTTACCAGTGTGACCAACACCACAAGACTGTTCTAAGGGAGCAAGAAGAAACTAATAATTTAAAAAAATGAATTCTATATTTCCATTGAGATACACAAACTTGTGAAAAGGTGGTGCTTTTAGAGTTATAAAACATAACCGTAGTTGTGAGAAGCTCATTTATATTTGGAAAAAGTAGAATTACAAAAGCCTTATGAAAGAAAATTGGGAGAAATATACAGAATGGTTTACATTGGTACTCTTTAATATTGCAATTCCATTTTCACAGGTCTACTGTGAACTTTCACAACTGCCCACCCACACATCTACAAAGATATTAGTGGCGCCCAATGTTTGGCAAGGTATATTCACACAAAGCCTAAGAAAGTTTTTTTTTTTTTTAAAGGGGGGGTTTCTAGACGCACAGAAATGGGAGTCAATTGGAGGTTCTTGATAGCTGCTTATTTTCAGATAGGCTCTGTTTACTGGCAGCTCCTATAAGAGGTTTCCTGCCTTAGTGTTAGCAGTAAAAACTGCATAGCTCCTTTAAGAGACAGCTTCCTGGTTCATGGTGGTCGCATCAGTGGCCTGGCTCTTTGGGAAGGTCCTGCCAAGGAGCATTTGAATGGGATTTGTGGGCAGCGTGCTGCATGTTGGAATCAGCCAACTGTTTCCCTGAGGTGGGGCAATAAACATAGCTCCCAGAAGAGGAAGTAAATGAGCCTCTGCCATTTTAGAAAGCCGAGCTAGGTAGACTCAACAGGCAGAGTGGCCACTCTGGTCCTAGCCACACTGGCTTAACGGTTTAAAGCAGCGATCAGAAAAGAATTACAGATGAGCAATAAAGACAGATTCAGACAGAATAAACCTCTAGATGGCTCACAACGTGTTGAAATGTATGTAGGCTTAAGAAAAAAGTGGGTATAGACAATTATATAAAGACAGCTTTAAAAAGCAAAACAAAGACTTTAAAGAGACAGTAAAAGTAGTATTTAAAAAGCCATGTGAAGGTGGGAAATATAGAGTCTAGATTACGAAAATTATCGTGTTTTCTTTGAAGTTTTAACTATTAATGAGCTAACTACAGGGAGACATTTGATTGTTTGATTGTGGGGGCTGCTAAGATAACATAAAGATATCTTCACCTTAAAATTTGAGTCTAGGATATGTTGCTTTGGAAAACAGGTTCTGCTTTTGTTTCCGTAGAGGATGGGAACCTGTGGATTCCTTCCAGGCTAATGTAGTTTGATAGAACAAAACCTCCTGAAAGAGCTCCATGAACCCTAAAACTATTTCACCCAAATTCAAAAAATGAATTTAAAACATTTATTTTCATCTGAAAAGGGTTGGTTATAAATGATTAATGGTCACAGACAATTTCTAAAAAAAAATAAGGGGGATATGATATAGAGATGAATACTTTACATTGGTATGGATCTTGGTCTACTGAAACAAATTTAAGGTTAATTTTGTTACACTGGACATATGTATTTCTGTTCTTGTTTAAGTTAGTGTTTGTGCAGCTTATTTAAAAATGTAATGTATAGTTAATAAATGCAGATTAATAGTCATCTAAAATAATCAAAATTGAATTATATTAGTTAGGTTTTCTAGATATACAGAGATATATTTCAGTTAGATAAACTTCAACACTTCAAAGACCTACAGAAAATGGCATGTAAAATGCTTAAAGAACTTAGACTTTTTAAACTGTGAGTCAGGTCTGCTTCTGGAAGCAACAAGTACTTCAAGAGGTTGATGGGGATGAAGAAACTCATTATGGAATTTGCCTTCAATGTGACAAGCCTAGCAACTGGGCAAAAAACTGCTCTTGCCTGGATGGCTTGATGGATTAGACATGCAGAACCCCCTGAAAAACAACTGCCGAACTTGCCAAAAGAAGGTGAGACAGTTCTTCGGGGTTCCTGCTCCACCAGAGGAACTACCAGACATTCTGAAGGATACAGAAGAAAATGACTAACAAACTGCCAATACAGGCAAAACAGGCTTTCAAATTTCCTGCTACACTGAAATGTCTGCCACGTATTATGGGCTTATAGGCTGAAGACAGATGCCCCAATGTTACCAAAGAACTTTGGGTGACTGTACAGGCAGTGAGATGTCTGTATCAATTCTAGAATTTGGGAAGTTGCTTACAATGCCCTTCCCATTTACCTAGGTAATATATCCTTCTGGGGTCTTTAAGGTAGTTGAAGACAGTTACAGTTTTCCTTAGTTATAATAAAAGATAGATTAGATATGAAACCTTATGCTCACAAAGATAAAATAGATGATAGATTTTTTTCTTTAATTTTGCCAGATACAAATAGACTAAATATTGTAATTGCAATTCTTGCTTGATAACTGTTTTGTTATGTGTAATTTTAGTATTTAAAGTTAAAACCTTCCTTTTTATTTAGACAGGAAACAGGAGATGATGTGGGATTCCCCTATGTATGCTGTGAATATGTTTTATTACCATTGGTTAATAAAGAAGCTGCTTTGGCCTATTGCAGAGCAGAACATAGCAAGATGGAAAATCCAAGCAGAGATAGAGGAAGAAAGAAGGCGGAGTCAGAAAGACGTCATGTAGCCGTCCAAGAAGCAAGAGGTAACAAACCACAAACCTCATGGTAAAATATAAAATAATAGAAATGGGTTCATTTAAGATGTAAGAGTTAGTTAATAAGAAGCCTGAACTAATAGTCTAAATAGTGTAGTAATTAATATAGCTTTTGTGTGATTATTCAGGTCTTGATGGTCAGAAAACCAAAGCAATGTCTTAGTTTACAGTATCTATTGTGTGTATGTCAAATATATGTGGGTGGCCTTGGAGACCAGAAGATGGTGCTGGATCCCCTGGAGCTGGAGTTATAGAAGCTGCAAGCTAGCTGATGTGGATGCTGGGAGCATAACTCGGGTCCTCTGGACTAGGAGAAAGTTCTCATAACAGCTGAGCCATCTCTCCAGTCCCTAGAGTTAATATTGATAATGGAGAACTGGAGATAACCTAAATATCCATTAACAGAGAACTGGCTAAAAGTCCTGTAGGATAAGCTGCTGGTGTATGGGATCCCTACCATGGAAGACATGGGAGAGCTGTGTTAGAAGCTGCCATGATTCACCTCAAAGTACAGGAGAAACAGAAGCAGAGCAGTAATAAAGAGGCTCTATAAAACCTAATCTATGCATGATCTAACGCATATACGCTCCTTTATAACTGTTTAAAGAATTCACTTTGGGCAGCTGTTTTAGGGTTATAGTTAAAGCTAGAGGATGGCACAGAAGTTCCCACGTGTCTCCGACCCCTACACATATATGCTTATTTTTAAAAATGTGATTTGGCTGGGCTGTCTTCAGAAACTCTCTGAGAGGACATGCTAAAAATTTTAATGCTGGTTTCCTCTAAAGACTGCATTATAAAACAACAGTGGAAAGAAAAGGGTATTTCTCTTTTGAACAAGAATTTATACCAAATGAAACTAAAGTAAATAACTAGAGAACTTCGCCTAACAGAATAATTTTAAAATACATATTATTATGGTAAAGTGATCATAGTGTAATTATGTTGCTTCTCTTGGAATATATAATGACTTCCTGTGAAAGTCCGAATTTAACTTAAACCCAATATTCCATTAAGAACAGCACGCTACTATAGAGAGCAAATCACAATGTTATTGTGCGTTTGGAGCATATGTCATGTGTTCTCTCCTGAAACACAGTTTCAAATTGCATTAGCAAAACACATCGTCCCACAGACATGGCCCTGCACCTGGAAAAAAAAATGTATTTCCGACGAACATCAGAGGATTCAAAATTGTCACAGCTTGCTTAGCTGGCTCCTCAGCTCTACCTGCTGTTGCCACCAATGTGAGAGAAAAGAAGGAAGAAGAGGAACAGGGTCAGACATGAGAGGAAAACCTGCTGTGCACATCGGATCTTATGCACTATCACAAAGTGAGAAAAAGTGAGAGGGGAACTAAAGGAAGGCTCTGCTCTCTAAAGACAATTAAACAAACGACTTGGTCCTGTTTGAAACGAACATACTGTGATTAAACACAAAGTGAGCAGCAATACTTCAGAATCCAATACAGGATGACGTCTTTTTACAAGGAAATGTAAGGAAGTCGAGGACGTGCTTACCTTAAGCGCATGCAGTTCCTCCCGAGCAGCATCTCTCTCTTGTTTAAGTTTTCCCACTTCGTCTGCTTCTAGAGAATCACAGGGAAGAAGCTGTCAACATTAAAATACAGAAGTTACGCATCAGGTGCTAACCTTGAGAACAGAAAGTCCTGTTTCACTACCCTCAAACTTTTGCTTCATGACAAAACTCAGGTTCTACTTTTGTTTGATTAGGTAAAAGAGAATTAATGTATAGGGAGATTTCTCTCTTAAGCTTCACCTTTCCTGTTGTTCCTTATAATTTATATGATTAAAAGATATGAATTTATATTTTAAATTTTAAAGACGTATTTTTGTTTTATGTAAGTGTTTGTTCCTGTGTATATGCAGCAATGTGTGTTGTGGCTATGGGGGCCAGAGGAAGGCACTGGATCCCTTAACTGGAGTTACAGATGGCCCATGTTGATGCTGAGACCTTAACTCAGGGTTTCTGCAAGAGCAGCCAGTGCTCTGAACTACTGCATCATCTCCAGACCCAAGCTGACTTGAAACGCTCTCTGCTGTAGTGCTAGCCACTGCCTCACATGCTTTCTGGAATTTCATATTGTGAGTAATAGATTCTTTTTCCTACATCTATACTAGGAGAGGAGTGAGATGGTTCCCTTTCACCCATAAACTAAGTGGTCAAAATCACTGTCATGCTCCAATTATGACTCTTCAAAACGTTTTAAGTTCCTCTCCTGCTCTGCAGATATTTCAAATAGCTTTCTTTGTATCTGTCAGAACCTTTAACTTGCATGCTCCATCCATCCATCCATCCATCCATCCATCCATCCATCCATCCATCCATCTACCCACCCACCCATATATCTAAATCTAATCTCCTGAACAAGAGTTTCTTATTTCCCTATATCTACTGAGGTCTCATCATTCACAAACATACTAATGAAAAAAGGGAGTTATTGTTAGCTCATTCCTCTCCCCTGGTTCTCACATATAAATGGTCAGCAAGTTCCACTGATGACATACTTTTTTTGGTGTTC
The DNA here is from genome assembly GCF_014885135.2 of Alexandromys fortis. Classification (NCBI taxonomy): domain Eukaryota; kingdom Metazoa; phylum Chordata; class Mammalia; order Rodentia; family Cricetidae; genus Alexandromys; species Alexandromys fortis. Next base: position 2,948,188 of record NW_026067974.1, read on the forward strand.
ATATCATAGATCTGTCACTCTTTCACACCCAAACCTGACAAAGTTGCTGTACTTTAATTCTTATTATCTTATATTTCAATTTTCTCTATCATTCCTCCCTACAACTTAACCCCAATTTTCATTTCCCATAGAACCAAACACACAGTTACTATTTCTAACAAGTCACTCTGATTATGGCACAATATTCTGTTTCATGGATTGCTGCTATTGATTAACACATAAAATTATATATTAGATTAGGCCCTTTAAGATTGAACATATAACTTTTAAGTATATAATTATAATTTTGAAGACTACCTTCTGCTAACAACCACATTTTATCTTTTTTTTTTCTGTTTCATTCTAATACTTCTATTGGTCATGGCTGGGTGGTGAGACAGGGTCTCACTATGTAGCCCAGGCTGGTTATGAACTTGCCTTAATCTCCTAAGTGCTACGTCCAACACACAGCATTACACCCAACTTCATTTTAAACTCTCCAGTCACCTCTGAGATTGCTAAATTCAACCTACCTTTTAAAATGAATTCAAATGCCAACTTTATTATACACCTCCCTAAATATTCTAAGTTCTGTTACTATTCTGGTCTTACCTCGTAATGCACTTTCAAAATTGTAATTATTTGTGTACTTGGCTCTCTGAGAAGCTATACAAAGCAAATTTTATCTATCTTAAGTAGCATGTGTCATGGCACCTTACACAATGTTATCACAATTATCAGTACACATCTGATATAAGATGGGTCTTTAGAAGGTATAAGGAGTTTACTGATAAACACAGTGTGAATTACCATTTAGATCCTAACTTAGTGTAAGCAAAACATTACAGTTTCATCATCTAACCCAGTCTGATATTTTCATTCAGTTTTATGTCATTTGTTAAAACAATGGCCTCAATACAACAAACTAACAAGAGCCTAATCTGTGAAAAATCTACTTTTAGGAATTCACATTTACATGTCCACTGCTATTTGAAAATAATCCATTCATGATATTTGATTAGACTGATATAGACATCATAATGCAACGGACTACAGTCTGCTGTCAAGTCTGGAGTTGTGTTGAGTATGGATGTAGGCTCTAACCTTCCCTTTTCTGTGTATGACCTTGTACTGGCAGCAGGTGTAACGCTGTGTGAAGTTTTTAATATAGAAATGATTATTAGAATCACAGCAAGATATTTGTATTTTGGGTTCTAAATGCCACATTCTCCTAAATCCAAAAGTTCATTGCAAATAAACAAGAGCAGGACTGACATACACTGACTTGGCAATTCCTCCTTAAAAAGGCGAAGGCCTAGCATCTGAATCAGAGAAAGCAGTGACTGGAGGAGCTGGTCAGAGGGCATGCACTCTGCGATCTGGCCATGAAGTGCAAGAAGGATGGTCTCCATCTCTGTAAGGTCAAAACAGCAGCTCCATGTCCAGGTGAGAATAGAAGCTGCCTTTCAACTCCACGAGAGACTTCTGAGTGGTGATTTCACATGAGATGCATGACAGGGTTGGGTAGCTGGTGACACAGACCTTTAATCCCAGCACTCCCATTTAAACAGAAAAGGGGAGGTGATGTGGGGTTCCCCTCTGTATGCTGTGAATATCATTGGTGAATAAAGAAACTGATTTGGACCAAGAGCAGGGCAGAACTTAATTAGGTGGGGAAAATTAAGCTGAATGCTGGGGGGAAAGAAGGGCAGAGTCAGGGAGAAGCCATGTAGCCCTGCAGGAGACAGACACCAGAATTTTTCCCAGTAAGCTACAGTCTCGTGGTGATACACGGATTAATAGAAATGGGTTAAATTAAGATGTAAGAGTTAGCCAATAAGAAGCTAGAGCTAATGGGCCAAGCAGTGATTTAAATAATATAATTTCTGTGTGATTATTTTGGGGGTCTGGGCAGCCAGGCAGCCAGGAAACAAACAAGCAGCTCTTGCAACAATTGAGATTGACCTTGAGCTCAGTTTGTAATTCCATCTAAAAATTCTGTTAGCTATGAGATAAGAACTCTATAGCCATCGGTAATATTCCCACATTTAGGCTTAAACATGTGTCTTTTCTTTACTCCCAAGCAACAGAGAGGCTACAGGACACACCATCCCACGACGAAAACAACGGACTGCGGTACAGAGCCTGTTCTCTGGAGCAGATTCTTTTAGAGCAGCCGGTCTCCTCAGGGGATGATGCCCAAGGACCACCTTGTAGTGCTAGAGCTCAGGTATGGATGGGTGGGCTCACACCTTGACCAGGACTACTTAATTCCTCATACCTCCTGGCCACGACCCAATTCTTTCTCTATTTATTTATTTATTTATTTTTAATATAATTTTTTATTGAAAAAAAAAATTCCGCCTCCTCCCCGCCTCCCATTTCCCTCCCCGTCTCCCTTTTCCCCCCTCCTCCCTCTCCTCTCCCCCCCCCCCCACTCCTCTCCCCCTCCCTCTCCAGTCTGAAGGGCAGTCAGGGTTCCCTGCCCTGTGGAAAGTCCAAAGTCCTCCCCGCTCCATCTTGGTCTAGGAAGGTGGACATCCAAACTGGCTAGGCTCCCACAAAGCCAGAACATGAAGTAGGATCAAAACCCAGTGCCATTGTCCTTGGCTTCTCAGCAGCCCTCATTGTCCACCATATTCAGAGAGTCCGGTTTTATCCCATGGTTTTTCAGTCGTAGTCCAGCTGGCCTTGGTGAGCTCACAATAGATCAGCCCCACTGTCTCCGTGGGTGGGTGCACCCCTAGTGGTCCTGACTTCTTTGCTCATATTTTCCCTCCTTCTGCTCCTCCTTGGGACATTGGGAGCTCAGTCCAGTGCTCCAGTGTGGGTCTCTGTCTCTATCTCCATCCATCTCCAGATGAAGGTTCTTTATTTATCTCTAGAAACCAATTATGAGTGAGTACATCCCAAGTTCATCTTTTTGGGTCTGGGTTACCTCACTCAGGATAGTGTTTTCTATTTCCATCCATTTGCATGCAAAATTTGAGAAGTCATTGTTTTTTACTGCTGAGTAGTATTCTAATGTGTATATTCCACACTTTCTTCATCCATTCTTCCATTGAAGGACATCTAGGTTGTTTCCAGGTTCTGGCTATTACAAATAATGCTGCTATGAACATAGTTGAACAAATGCCCCTGTCATATGATCGGGCCTCTATGATCATTTCATTAGATGCTGAAAAAGCTTTTGACAAAATTCAACATCCCTTTATGATAAAAGTCTTGGAGAGATTAGGGATACAAGGGTCATACCTAAATATAATAAAAGCTATTTACAGCAAACCGACAGCTAACATCAAACTAAACGGAGAGAAACTCAAAGCCATCCCACTAAAGTCAGGAACACGACAAGGCTGTCCACTCTCTCCATACCTCTTCAATATAGTGCTTGAAGTTTTAGCAATAGCAATAAGACAACATAAGGGGATCAAGGGGATTCGAATTGGAAAGGAAGAAGTTAAACTTTCTTTCTCTATTTAAATCAAAAGCTCATTCCAACAGCCCGAAGATGGACCTGGGAATCACTAGACCCTTTCATCCTAATGTGCTGCAGTTGACTGAAACTCCTGTCTTTGCTTTTCACACAAAAGGGGAATGAAAACATCAGCTATCTTTACCAGCCACGAAAGACCATTTGAATTCATCAACTATCTCATCAGCCACAAAAGGAGAACACAAGCATCCCATGTAAAATAATTATAAACTTGACCCTATTATTGTGAAACTAAGGCTGCTGGGGGTAGCCATGGTGGAATTTCCCCACCTCCATAGACTGTCAACATCATCTACCACAGAATGACTGTTTCAGAGCCGACACTCCACTGTTTTTGAATTTAAACACGTTTGGGACTCACCCAATGAAACAAAACCTTAGTTTTTATTTGTTTTTGGTGAGCTACTTAACAAGCAGTGACTTCTATAGTGCTGTTAAAATTGTGATATTTTATCCCCTCATTAATTGCAAAATGAAATTTTTAATGAAATAGAATTCAATAATATTAAATGAGAATTCAGTGTGTGCCTTGAGAGACTTCTTTAGTTGTACATGTGACTGAGATGGGAAATACATTCTTATTATGGATTCAATTTCGATAAAAAAGAAAAGCTCACACTTGACAATAATATCTTCTGTGTGATAATGAGCAGAAGGCAACAAATAGAATTCCATAAATTAATAATGACTATTGCACAACATTTTGATCTACAGCCTCAACAGGAAATCATTTTGGCACAGAGCATTTTGCACCACTGCCATCAGTATGGGGCTTTTGCTTTCAAAGTATTGCAGATTGACTACGCTCTTTATCTGCTCTAAAATCCTGTTGGTAAGAGGAAGCAAATTACTCATTCAGAGCATGTGCCTCGCTTTGCAGCTGCTCAAAAAGCTCTGCATGCTCACGCAGATCCCTACGTTACTGGCACATCATGAACCAGCATTGCCTTGGCTGGAGAAATGAGTGTATCAGCCTTGAGAACTCTTCAGCAGTAAGAGACATGTTACTGGAACGTTCAGTAGCTAAGCGCTTAAGACCAGCATCTGCAGAAGGAAAGAGGGCTCTAAAGTTCAGGTTTTGCTAAATGCCACAGGATTCCTTGTAATAAGTCTGTGCCTTCATTCTGAATAGCCAGGTTGTCTCCTCACAGCAACTGAGCAGCTAGGTTTTCGGGTGACCGTGATGAGTAAAATGATCAGTGGTAAAAAAATTATTGATTTTTTAAAAAGTGGTTTGAAATGTTACAAAAATGTGGCATAAGTAATCTTTAGAGGATCAGATTTATTTTTTTCAATAAGCTAGTCATGCAGCTAGGCTCTGCATTTCTAGAAACATATAACTAATACCAGTATTGAAGCTCCCTGTCCATAAGACCTATTATTTAAAAGCAATCAGGCTATGGCTTGGACGTGGTTTGTTCTTAAAGGATTCAGGTTTTGGAGACATGGTCCTGTGTGTGCAGGGATGAGGTGGAGGGTTTTCAGGATGTGAGGCCTATTGAAAGGTAATTGCTTTTTGGTTTTCAAAATGTGATCACTTATTCTCATGAGGGTTCCTGCCTTTGTGATACCATCTGCCTAGAGTCCTTCCCCACAGGTCCATCCACTGACCCTCTCCAATCTCTTCAACTTTGTGACCGTAGAGCTGCCAGCTAGAAAAACTTCTTAACTTAACCAGCTTTAGGCAGTTCATGATAGTAACAAAAAATGCACTACTGCAATTAGAGCTCTATAATTATGAAGGGTGGGTTAGTGTGCAAATTTTCAGAGGAAAAGACAAGAGAATTTTCTTATTTATAAATTTAAATAGAAAATAAAAACTTTTTGGCCAAAAAAAAGAAAATAAAAACTTTTAAATATAAAGTTGTAGCAGGATATCATTCAAGGTATATAGAGAATGGACGGGCTAATATATAAAATGAAAGCTCTGTTTCTAAGTATAAAATATTGGTGTATAAATTTAACAGAACAACTACAGGCACTAAAAACTATAGCATTTGAATTCTATTAGATGAACTGTAAAGTGTTACAAAAAGTATAATTATTGGAAACAAAAAACACTAGGATAATATACCATTGAGTTAAGAAAACACAAGAAAGTATAGTAGAGAAGACGATACTCAATATTTGTACCCATCTAAAGTGTATGTCTAACAGTATAGTCTCATGCCATATAAAATTAAATCTAGTGGTAAAAATAAAAATTCTTTTTCTAATAATATCACAAATGATACCATATTTGGTAGTTAACCTGATAGAAATATTTGAGATGTATATGAAGTATGTCATACTTATTTCTCTTTTCAAAAGAAGAACAAAGATATAAATAAGAGAAATGCTCAGTTCATAACCAAATCATTCTATAAATTCAATGCAATTACTATAAGGTAAGAACCACAAATATTTGATATCATGGCAAAATCAGCTAAAATATCAATTTCAAATAAAAAGCAAGAAGCTAACAACATTCTTAGCTTAACAGTATCAATAAACCCAGTATTAAGTAATTGAAAAATAACATCCTAGCAAAGAGAAATAAATGAATAGAACAGACAGTAGGATAAAGAAGCTACATACACAGTTAGATACTATATGCTTAATTTTTCTTTCAAGTCAATAGGAAAATCACAGAAGGATAGGTTTCTAGGTGATAGTGAAACAAGGACAAGTAGTTAAATATACATAAACAGGAATACATTCTGGGTTAATTGTGTATGTAATTACATGCAGTGTATATTTGGGCTGAACATTTCCCTTAAACAATAAATACCAACAATCCATAACAGAAAGAACTAAACAATTTGATGATGTAAATTTCAAAGTTCTATAGATTAAATGACAAATAAAGTTAATAAGCTTCCTAATTATATCTTACTAAGACATAAAAGCTAGCAAAACTTCGTTTTGTTTGAGATAGCCCAAGTGTGGTTGCTCCGACTTTTCTGAGTAGGGGATTGTCATTAGTGACTGAAATGGAACACACGTGGAGGAGAGTAGGTTGGGTTTAGTAATGTATGTCCTTACCATTATGTCTCATGGGAACGGTGCAGATTGTTGTATATAACAGAGTTGTAGTAATATATGCACTTACCATTATGTCTCATGGGAACGGTGCAGATTGTAATATATAATGGAGTATGCACTTACAGGCAATGATTCCAGACAGGGTAGGATGGGCATTTGCATGACTCTGTTTCTAGCTAATGATAATGCATGCCTTCCCACATGGCAGATGGCCAATACCGCTGAACTGAGGGGTGGAATGTAGCACGGGGGCCTGAGAAAGCAGGAGACAGAAAAACCTTCTACTTTTGATTAACCTATAGTTTCACATATTTGTTCAAGGAACATGTATTGTTTACAGAATTTTGTGTGTTCGTGAACCTGTGCGCACTTGTGTACATGTACATGAGCACACATGTGTATGCACATAAAGAAAGAGGCTGACATCAGGTATATTTCTCATTTATTTTCCACCATTGTTTTAGAGACCAGGTCTCTCATTGAACCTCGTATTCATGCCAGCTCAATAGGCTAGCAAGGTCCTAGAAATTCTGTCTGCCTACTGAGGGCTGGCATTAGCAGTGCTCAAGTCCTACCTTTGTGTGAGTACTAGAGACCCAAGCTCAGGTCTATACAACCACATAGGTAATAACTAAATGATTTAAGAAATTAAAAGCCAGTGGAGACTGGAGAGAGGGTCATACTTATATGACCCCACAACATTCAACCCTACACTTGATTAACACATAAAACTTAGATAGCATACTCTACCTGTGAGTCCAAAATACTGGAGATTTCATGGACACCAACATTTACTTCATCCAAATGCAAGCAAAACAAATTTCTGGCAACCTGGACAAAGTCTGAAATTAACACATTTTGATAAGAACATAGCATTTATTTTCATCCAAACAGATATTTCTTTCTTCTCTGGGAAGTTAAAATTCTAAGCTTCAAGTTAACCTACATAAATTATCCTAAAACTGTACTGGTCAAAGTGACAGGAAAATATAAACTCAAATAATAGAGAAGCCATTTTTTCTCTCCTTCAATTAGCTTTGGTCACATAATTCAGTTAAGAAACAACAAGGCAAACACATATCACAGACATCTAATTCTCTAATTCTCACATTATGCATACAACGCGCTCTGGAAAAATGGGCAATATTATGACACAGCTTTTCAGAAAGAAAGAATCAGAGGGTTCATATTAACAGCAACAGCGAGTCTATACAAAAACTGTATTGCTTAGAGACCATCCTGACCCCATTCCTTCGTCCTCTGAGGCAGATCCCCTAGTCTACAGAGGAGCAAATCTTAAACTTACTGAGGTCAACTGGCAAACTGAGCATCAGAACAGCCCATAACTTAGAGACACTGGGATGGTCTGCTCATTCACGTACCCACAGAAAGTTTTAATTGGAGCTCTTACACGGGAGCATCAAATAAATGTTCTCTGTTTTCACTTGACAAATTTCTGCTCTTACTTCATGGGTGAATTATCTTTTCTCATCTTGTTAAGGGTATTAATTAGTTTATCTAACGTTATCTTCTGCTCTTACCATTTCTGTTTCCTTTTTTTCTGTTCATCTGATACTTTCGGGTTCCATATTTTATGTGATCTTATCCATATTTTATGTGATCTTATCAAATGTCCAGAAATCTTTGACTTTTGAGTTTATATTTAACAAAAAGGCACTAAAAAATTGGCTGGAAATTATGTGTGCATAGCAAGCCTTGTCAACTGGAAAGATTATTTTATTATCAGAAAAACAGTCTGGTGGTCTTCTGGCATTTTTGTTTAGGTTCTTGAGAGACATGCCTTAAATTCCCTGCTAAGATTATAAACATGGATGCAAATGTCACTGAGCATCTGGGTACACATTTTGAGCAATAACTCACCACAGACAACTCCAAATTCCCCTGCTGCTAGTAAGTATAGCTTCACAATATCTCTGGTTTAATTTATTAATGAAGTAAGTACCATTCCCCCTGGAAGATTAAGGAAATAATAGGTGCTACACTGCTTGAGAAAGGGAAAAGCTAGCATGAATAAATGTATTAGCATGTCTAAGAACTCGGATTTCAATATGTATCCTAAACCAGCCTAAAGTGATAGTGGTACTCTATACTAGCTTGCCCTGCCTGTGAGCCCTCCATCTTCAGATGCCTGGGCTTCTCCTGCCTTGCACACTAATGTAGGTACTGCGCTCTCTGCACCCATCTCTGTCCTTATAAATTATTATGTGTGTGTGTGTGGGGGGGGGGTTGTTGTAGTGGTATGTATATTTCTGTTTGCTGTTACTATTATTTGGGGATGATTTGCAAGAGGAGATGGGACCCCAAATATCTGTTTTTCCTCATTTCAAATATAAAAAGTAAACTTCTTTATTTCATCAGAGATGTTTTAAAATGATACAAAATGTAGCAATTATTATATGTGCTATAGAAAAAAATGCTAGAAAAAAAGTAACCATTACATTCAAGTAGTAGAATAGACAAATAGGAAATAGTTTTTGGTTCATAATTTAGTGATAGATATCAAAATTCCAAACCATTGTAGGGGTTATCCTATTAAAAAAGAGAAGAAGTTGCTACATTTGAAAGTATAAATGCAGGTTTATAAAATGTCAATAAATAGAGTTGTAATAAGAGCTACTGAGAAACCATCAATATGCCAAGAGTGGAAATCTTGGTGCATTATGACATCTCTAAGAATAACTACTCTATGCAACAAAAACTTCCTATTCCACTATCTGAAAAAAAAAAAGTAGAAGTATTTAGTGAAATTAAAATTTGTGTATTTTGTACTAATTTATTTTGTTATTATTAAAGCAGTAAATAAAACATGCAAAAAGAATGTGATTGACTAATGATATTTAGTGCTGAAGGGGCCTGATAAAGGTCTCTCTTTTGCTGACCCAGCCAGGATGGCATCAGTGGCTCGTTTTAATGTACCTATTAAGGAATTTGCAGTAGCATGATGTGAGTTTCCATTCTCCCTCTGAGGAGCAAGCTGTCTTCAGGAAAATAGGTCACAGTAACTTCCACCAACTATCTGTGAGAATACAGCATGATGCACAGAAGGCATTACCTCCAAAAGATACTGTCCCCTTTGAGTCGGCCTGGACTTGCTGTCTCAGGGCTTCATGTTGTTCCTTTGTTGGCTGAATACCGAGGTAATTGAGAGCCTGGAAGGAAATAGACTACGTGAAGCAATTTTCAAACCTCCAAAGGGTAAAACATTTCACAAGAACTATATTTTACAATGTAGTGCAAAATCAAATCACCACTGGGGAACTGTGACCAGAATTAGACCCCTTGGAAAGGTTGTTGACTGTAGGTTAACTCCCTATAAATGATTACCTTCCTGAGCCTGCTGCCTCCCACCCCCACAGCAAATATCCTGGCAAATGCCATATTTACAAACATGACAGCACGTCCAGAAAAAAAAAATATTTTCTAGTCTATGTGAATTTGCAGGAGAAAAGTAACAGAAAATTTTTACTGAAGTCAAATTTATAGATAACATTAAAAAAACATGAAAAGCATTTGGTTGCTATCTTGAGACTAAAAATGAAGTTGATAGAATGGTGTTAAATGGAAAATATTCTTAATTTTGGCTGGTTTAGGGCTACATATAACTCCAAAGAAAATAAAGAAAAGGTTTCCCTAACACTTATTTCTCCAGCAGGCTGACCTGATGATGACCTGATTTCTCTTGGGGTAAAGTAACTTCTGTCTTTACAATTAAAAAAAAAAAAAAGTAGATACTTCCACTTGTACTCTCCTGTCCTTTCTACGATCTTTAGCCTTAGAATCAACCATAATTTCCAGTTAAAAGACATTTGCAGCCCACTTTGATGAGGTCCTGGGGCTATGTGCTAGCCAATGGGGAAGTGCTGGAGAGCATGCAGGAAGTCTCCTATCAAAAGCAGAGGAAGTGGTTCTCCCCTTTGCCTTAAGAAAAGGGGGAAAAGAAAGAAGTAATCGGGCACCCTAACTCACCAGGCACCTCCACGATGATGGTGAAATAGGCAGCTTGTCTGAAAGGCTGAAATGTCAGTCCCTAACATTGGGAGTCTCTGTGCTTCTCCCTGGTTATTTTCTTCTGGACTTCTTTATGGTAAGAACATTGTTTCCAAAGGAAACCACTGCTATTTGGGATTCTCTAGTTTGATATATATATCAAACTAATGTGAATACATAAGAACTGACTGGGTGCCCTATCATTGGATTTTAGCAAGAGTAGATACTGTGTCAGTTAAATTAAACCTAAACAAAAGTTATTACAGGTAATTATGCTTGTCAAATGTCTTCTCATTTGGAATATGTTCAAGTCCTTTAACCAAAGACTTGTTTGACCAGGCACACGATTCTGTGCAACGGTATCAACAAACAACGTAGTCTCTAGCCTCAAAAATCATACGGTCTTTAGGGTGAGAGCATGCAAATAGTTTTAGTAAGCACATGGTTTTATTTAATGCAGGTGTATAGAGGGCCCACTATCAAGAAAAGCATTCGTTTATCTTATAGGCAAACACACAATTTGACTGGGCACAGTGGGAAGAAACAGAGAGAAGGTCGAGTACCAGGAAAGATTCTTAAAGTGTTTTGAAGGTTCATCTAGAACCATTCCTCTACCATAACAAAGCCAAAATTACTGTTAATATAACATCAAGAAAGATTTTTAGCATTTGTGTATGTGTATGTCTTTTCATCTTGAACAAGTTATAAATATTTTGTTAAAGAGAAATCAAAGAATACCTATGTATTGGCTATCTTAAAATATTCAATGATATTTATTTAAAGTACATACATATTTTCAAGAAATAAGACTATAGATTGGATCGAAAGCTTCCTCTATCAATCATCACAATAAATGCTACCCTAAAGTCAACACATTCCTCTTGCCCATTCTTTATTATTACTTAGTATCCAGGTACATGTTCCCTAATTAATGTCCACTTGAATGTGTGTACTTAGAATTTTATACAAATAATATAACCTAAAAGGATAACTACAAATTTTTAATTTTATCTTAACTTAATTATTTTGCAATTGCTTAGTATTACCTACATACATAATTCAGTTTTTTGTTGTATTGCCTTGAATGAATATATTTTAATTTATTATCCATTCTCTGATTGATAGACATTTATAATTACATCAAGATTTTTATTATAAAACACTATACATCTCTTCTTTTATAGATGCATATAAATTTTTCCACTGCATATGCATATAAGAGGAGGTGGTGATGCACAGCTTTATTCCCAGCACTCGGGAGGCAGAGACAGAAGGATCTCTGTGAGTTTGAGGTCAGCCTGTTTGGTAAGAGCTAGTTCCATGACAGCTAGGGCTGTTTCACAAAGAAACTCTGTCTTGTAAAACCAAAATAGATAAATACATACATTAATTTTTAAAAAGAGATGGTGATGAGCCACGGACATAGTGTCCACTCTACTGTCCTCTATTGTTCTTCAACTATGAGAACTATGATTACTCTTTCACACATGCCGGCAAAATATAAACAATCTTAGCTTCTTACATTCTGAACAGAACAGAATTTGTTGTTTTCACAAATGAAGATTTGTGACAATATCAGAAATATGTTGTTAATTTGAATTCTTCTAGTTACCAGAAAATGAGACATATTTTGCATGTTTGCTATCAAAATTTGACACACAAGTTGTTAGAAATATTATTTAAATTTTAGAACATAGTGTTTTCAGATATAAGTTTTAGTACTGGTTGGGAATCTGGATTTGGTTTGCACTACTGACAACCAACACAGTAGATATTGCCCAGTGTCCTCTGAGAAAGAAAACTATTCTCCTGATGTTGGGACCCACTGCTCTGGGGACAATAACTATTACCAGTTTATGTAGTTTTCCAGGTTTTTTTCCTCTGAATATGATGCCTGTGTATAAACTTACATTTATTAAACATTTTTTTTTACAAATTAAGCTTTGCTCTATGTAATGTTTAAAAGTTATCTGTATATAAAGACTTCTGTAAGGCAAAAGACATGGTTAATAAGATAAAACAGCAGCCTACAGAATGGGAAACGATCTTTACCACTCCCACATTATCTGACAGAGGGCTGATCTCCAAAATATATGAAGAACCCAAGAAACTAGACATCAACAAACCCAAACAATTCAATTAAAAAATGGGGTTATAGATCTAAACATTGAATTCTCAACAGAAAAATCTCAAATGGCCAAAAGGCATTTAAGGACTTACTCAATAGCCTTAGTCATCAGGGAAATGCAAATCAAAACAACTCTGAGATACCATCTTACATGTATTAGAATGGCCAAGATCAAAAACACTGATGACAACTTATGTTGGAGAGGATGTGGGGTAATGGGAGCATTCCTTCATTGCTGGTGGGAATGCAAACTTGTATAGCCACTTTGGAAACTAATATGGCAGTTTCTCAGAAAATTGGGAATCAATCTACCTCAGCACCCAGCTATTACACTCTTGGCATGGTGTGGGGCAATGATCTGTATTCTGTCAATTATGTTTTAAATAAACACTGATTGGCCAGTAGCCAGGCAGGAAGTATAGGTGGGACAACCAGACAGGAAGTAGAGGTGGGTCAATGAGAATAGAATTCTGGGAAGAAAAAACTCCTGGTTGGCAGTGTGACTCCAGACACAGAAGAAGGAAGATGTGACCTGCCCTGCTGAAAAAGGTATTGAGCCATGTGGCTAACATAGATAAGAATAATGGGCTAATAATATACATTATAAGAGTTAATAAGAAGCCTGAGCTAATGGGCCAATCGGTTTACCATTAATATAGACCTCAGTGTGATTTTCTTTGGAACTTAATGATTGTGAGAACTGGGCAGGACAAAAACCTCAGACTACATGGGCATATACCCAAAGAATGCTCAATCATACCAAAAGGACATTTGCAATAACTTGGAAACAACCTAGATGACCCCCATCTAAGAATAGATAAAGAAAACAGGGTATATTTACACAATGGAGTATCACTCAGCTGTAAAAAACAATGACATCATGAAATTTGCAGGCAAATGAATGGAACTAGGAAAAAAAAAATCATTCTGAGTGTGGTAACCCAGAACCAGAAAGCCAAACATGGTATGTACTTACTCATACCATGATGTAAAGCCAAGGATAAGCAGGCTACAATCCACAGCCCCAGATAAGCTAGGTAACAAGGAGGACCCTAAGAGGGATACAAAGATTGTCCTCGGAAGGGGAAATGGATGAGATCTCCTGGGTAAACTGGGGAAAGGATGGGTAGACTGGGGAGGACGGAACAGGGGATGAAAACATGAGGTAACAGGATGGTTGAATTTGGGGAGGGAAAAGTGGGAGAGCAATAAAAGCGATATCTTGATGGAGGGAGCCATTATGAGGCTAGGGAGAAACCTGGTACTAGGAAAATTCCCAGGAACCCACAAGGATGGCCCCAGATAAGACTCCTAATAATAGCTGAGATGGGGCCTGAATTGGCCTTCTCCTGTAATTACATTGGTGACTACCCTAACTGTCATCATAAACCTTCCTCCAGTAACTGATGGAAGCAGATGTAGAGATCCAAACCAAAGTACTAGGCCAGGCTCAGGAAGTCTAGACAAAGAGAGGGAGGAGGGAGTATATGAACAAGGGGGGGGGGTCAAGATCATGACAGGGAAACCCAGAGACAGCTGACCCCAGCTCGTGGGAGTTCACGGACTCTAGAATGACAGCTGGGGAGCCTACATGAACCAAAGTAGGCACTCTGTATGTGGGTGACAATTGTGTGGCTAGATCTATTTGTGGGGCCCCTGGAAGTGGGACCAGGATCTATCCCTGGCACATGAGCTGACTTTTTGGAGCCCCTTCTCAATGGTGGGATGCCTTCCTCGTCTTGATACAGCAGGTAGGGACTGTGCCAGGCTTTGTTACTCATCATGGGAGGCCTTACCCTTTCTAAGGAGTGGATGAGGGGGGTGAGAGCGAGAGGAAGGGAGGGGGAAACTGTGGTTGGTATGTAAAATGAATAAAAAACTTAAAAAATTATCACAGATCAACATGTTGTATATTTTCCATCTACTGTGTGTGTTCTGCAATTGTTCTAACAGTACACTGTTAACTAAACCAGCCTTTCAAAGTTCCCTCTCTTACTACTATTAGCTCCTTTCATAGCCCCACTTCCTCGACATCCTTGTACAACAATGGTCAGACTTTGTTCTAAGACTAGTCACAAATGTACAGAGATTTCCCAGCTTATTAGGGTTTTCATTTCGGAAGGCTTCTGTGAGAAGTAAAACCCATAGTTTCCTCTTGTTTCATTAGGGTACTTCTGCCTGGAAACTAGTAGCAGGTGAGAAAAGACATATGTTCTCTGCTATATGGCAAACCAAACCAAATAAACAAACAAACAAAACCTGGGCTGAAGCCGGTAGGTATTATGGATAAAGAAATATTCACTCTAATCACCAGAACACAGAGAGGGAATATAAGGCAGAACAGCACAATGGTTACCGCTAAGGAATATTAAAATGTGGCAGTACTTGTGTAAGCAAACATAGTCAGAAAATTCTGGGAAAAAAGATAGATTTGATCATCATTTAAACCGGTGGTGAGAAAGGCACTACTTGGAACCAAGCAAAGGTAGAAAGATGAAAATAATTATGATGTTTATTCTAATTACAATGTGTTTGTTCTAGCTATTCAATTTCATTTTCTTCTACAAACATGAAAGTCAGCATCTAATGTCACAGGACAACAGAGGGTGTTGAATTCCAGCACTGGATCCAAATGTGGTACAGTTTTTTTCTCAGCTCCTCAGAAACTCCATCAATTTTAAAGCACTTGTCACTTTTTTTTGTTAATTAATTAATTTACTTCTGTCTTAATCATCTTCTGTTACTTGTAATGATGCTCTCAATGCTCTCCTCTTCCTAGGGATATTTGTTAGCACCTTAGTGCATTGCCATCATCTCTTTAAATTCCATTTGGACCCGACTACTTTCTCCTTTACAATTTAATAATCCTTTAGTTTTTAAAATAATGAACAATGTTGCATTAATTCATTGCACTTACTGCTACTGTATATGAAGGCTACTAAACTTTGTTATAATTTCAGTTACAGCTTGCAATATGTCATATATTTTGTGTGTGGGTGTGGTGGGTACATATATACGAGCACACATCTCTGTATGAACACCAGGGGAGAATATTGACTGTTATTCCTCAACCACTTTCCACCTTGTTTTTTGAGACAGGGTGTCTCATTGGTGTGGAGCTTGCCATGTAGGCTAAGCTGGCATCCTAGCTGGGGGTTTTATTTCTGTGGTCAGCACCACGACCAAAGTAACTCGAGGAAGAAAGCATTATTTCAACTTACAACTCTCAGGTCAAAACCAGAGGGAGTCAGGCCAGGACCTCCAGTCAGAACCTGGAGGCAGGAACTGAAGCAGAGGCCATGGATGGGTCTGCTTCCTGGCTCGCTAACCATGGCTTGCTCAGCCTGCTTTCTTATACAACCCAGGACCAACTTGTCAAGGGTTGGCAGTACCCACTGTAGGCTGGACCCACCCACATCAATAATTAATCAAGAAAATACCCGACATACTTGCCTACAAGCCAACCTGAGGATGGCATTTGTGCTTTGTTTGTTTGCAAGTGGGAATCCTTCCCAGATGACTTCAGCTGTGTCATGTTGCCATAAAAGCCAACTAATACAACTCCCTGGCCAGTGGACTCCAGGGACCTGCTTATCTGTACTTCTCCACAAGCCTGGCTTTTTAAAATGTGAGTTCTAAGGGACTGAACTCAGATGTTTAGATGGCAAGCACATTATCATGCAGTGAGCTATCATTCTAGCCAAGGAGAAACTAATTTGCATGTCAGATTAGAACTAAAGGCTTTATTTGTACTTTACACTAGTGAATTACTATGAACTTCCAAACTTCAATGTTATTAAATAATTGAAACTCAAACTGTCACTCATCTAATTGAATAAGCTAATTCAAGAAACCAATGGCTCCACAACATTCTCCTCTCCAAGAACGAGGCAGCTCTTTCCTGCTGTCTCGTGAAGAAAATGAAATTTTAAGGGAGTTACCATTTCCAGTTTCTCTGCCTTCAGGCGAACAGAAGGATTTAGGGAAATCTTCTTTCCTTGTGGTCCAGAATCATCATCAGTCCAGGCAGGAGCAACATCTAGGAGACAACAGGGTGCATATTAATTGGAGATCTAATAGGAACAGAACTTTTCATTTGACAAGCTGTGTTCTGGGCTCCTGCTGTTCAAAAATAATTCTGGTTAAACAGTTGGCAGGTCTTACTTTTGTTTTTATGAAATTTTCCCCTGTAAGTCTAGAATGCTTCATATAAATCAGCTTTACTTGAGTGTTAAAAGATATGCTATGCAGCATGGTAAATTCTGCATTATGAAGCCCCATGGAAACATTAGCCTAAAGACAGAGTCCTAATCATTATAATGCTCACCTCAATGCTGTGGTAGCTGGAAGGTAAAAGCCTCCTTGTTCAAGCAAGGGATATAATATTAGAGTCAGAAAGACCATGATATTTCCTTGACTGGAAAAGAGAGTACCGCTGTGGAAGTAGTCTGGAAAAACGCTAAGTGCAACTTCTAACACCTATGCACTGAAGGATGAAGTGGACATGCAACTTTCTGAGCTAAAAAAAAAATCCTGTTCCACTTTACAGAAGGACTGAGTTTCTAGCAGTAAACGTGGACTTTTACAGAGTTAAACAAAATGCTCTCCTCATCCATTTCCCTGCATGTTTTCAATGCGGCTTAATTATGCAGATATGCTTTTTCCTGTTTGCCAGAATGGAAAGTTAGATGCCACCAGAGGCCAGCCCTTGAGAAACGATTTAATATGCCACAGTTTTAAAGACAAATTTCTACAATTTATGTCAATCCTTCCTATCTAAGTTGTCACTGTTCTAAATACACTCTTAAATGGTATTTTACTAGTTCTACATAGAAACAAGAGGAAGAGAAAAAACTTTTTGAAATGTCACATCTTTATGCAGTGTTTTAATTTTTTTTAATTTCTCAGAGCATCTGTCTCTAAGTACAGAATGATTTGCATTCTCTTTCTTAAGAACATAAGAAGCACATATGAAAATAAAGAGTCTTCCTCTAAACCTTTAACACATCCTCAACATTCTATGCAAAATCTTTAATATAGCTTATAGGTGTTAAGAGTAGATATAAAAAAAATTGTCACTGACTTTTAGTTCCAAATGGAATTAAACCTTGGGAAGGGCTGACTCTAGTGTGACAGAATTTTTACAATTCTGCTAAAAGCAAGAAAGAGTCTTTTGTTGTCATGGCATCTAATTGCTGGCCATGAGGTTAAAATAAAATATCAAATCCCTATTTTGAAGTATTAAAAGAAACTATGTAGCAAACTGCCAGTGTGGTAGAGAAGATTACTATGGGCTGAAATGGCATGGAAGAGCAAAAAGAGGGAAGGAAACTCTGTTTCTCAACTTTAAGGGTGCATCTTGAGATCTGTTTTCAAATTGATGCCTAACCCACAATTAAGGGTCCCTAACATCTGGTCAACTCATGCTAACCTATCCATAGTTTCAGTCCAAGTCTAATTGGGCTTAAAAGACTCTGCTCAAGTTAGGTGTGTAAAAGTGTCACTGAGTAGGTTAAAGCAATGGGCAGAGGAGAGAAAAGTGGACACACACGACAGCCACATACACAAGACACAGTTCGACTGTTTGCCTCCAGCTAACTGAAAATCTGGTATGGCAAGAGGCAGAAATAACAAATCAGCTCTATTTTCCCCTAGGCACCCCCCCCCCCAAACCAAGAAATTGACCCAGGTTGTACATCCCGGCAGCGACAATGCTATGGTCTTTATCTCTAGTGACTCCACAGTTTTCATCAAAGTAGAAAGACTCCAACCGATATTTGTCAAGGACGGTAAAGACAAAAATCAGTGAGGGCATAGAAACAACTACAAAACCTGAGAAGAGACACTGTGCAATGAGGAAAGGGAGATAATGCGAAACTACCCCAAGGCTTGGCTCCACAGCAAGCACTGTGCAAGAGCTCATTTCTTCAGCCTACCTTCCTCTCCGTACTGACTTCCAGGCTAAGTCTTGAAGAGGCACATGCACACCAGAGCGTGTTGACAACTCAGAATTGTTTAAAGCATAATGTCCCTCAGACCTCAATTCCAATGACTCTATCCCTGTCTCAGCCTCCCATTTGCTCCTCTCTGGGGGCCCTCTGCTTCTGTTCTTTTTTGGTTGAGAAGAAAGGAAATGCTCTGTAAGAATATGACCAACACTGTAAAACTAAGTTTTAAATATTACACAAAACTTTAGAAGGGATTTTTCTCCATCAGTTTTATTTGAGTTTTAGAAGGCTGAGTGCAAAGGAATTAAGCCTTGTCCCACTGCTCGCCTAATGGCGCCATTTCTTATTCCCTGAGGAAGGGCTTTGTTTACCTTCACTCAGGAACTGTGTATTAGCCAACTCAGTGCCATAATGAACAATTCTGAATTCTTGAGCTAATTTGCGTAATGGACAGATAATATTAAATTATCTTCATGTATAATGCTGATCTTAAGTATTCTAACCAATTTTATACTTGCAAACAATTCTGAGATGGAAACAGAGAAGAGCTATCTTATGTTTATTTTTGTTGAGGTTAATATTAAAACTTGTTCACATTTTTACAATAAATACTGCATTGGTTTGAATGTGAAGGATCCCTGTGGGCTCACATCTGAATAGTTGGTCCTTAGCTGCTGGTTATGTGGGGAGGTTACGGAAGTTAGAGATGCTTTGTGGGACCTAGCTTGTTGAGGGGAGTCAGGAGGGCTATGTGTGTCTTTAATGGTTTATATTCACTTCTGAATCTGGCTTTCTCTGCAGCCTAACCATGTGAAGAGCTTTGCCTCACGCTCCCACAGTCATGGGGTCTCTTAGCCATGCCTTTCCCACCATAATGGGCAGACTCTTCCCTCTGAAACTGTGACCCCAAATAATCTTGTCTTTTGGTTGCCTCTCTCAAGTATTTGGTCCACTAATGAGAAAACTAACTAATGCAAATACCAACTGACTAAAGGAGTCTAGAAGATGATAGTTAAGGACCTAATATGGGAACTCTATGCTGATGTACTTACACGCAGAGAAACCACAACATATGCAAGTTATCTGGAGACAATTTTGAGGGTTCCCCTCCCTGCATTGTGTAAAACCCCACCCAGTAAATCTTGCCTATTGCGTTTATGCAGAAATGTAAACGTGGATCTGAGTTAATGCTAATTCTATCCTAGAAAAAGTCTGTTAATGTTTTAATATTTTAATTTTATAAATGACTTACTTAAATACATTTCTTAATAACTACATTCCTATTCCAAATTCAAACAGATTTTCTTATAGCCATTGGTACAAATCTCACTTTACAACGGAAAGATCTGTGCTCTCATCAGCACTGTCTCTTAGGGTCTGTGGCCCCTCACTTATCTGAGCTCTATGCTTTTGTTCATGACACGTTCTTAAATTAAGATTAACGTCTTCTGCCTGTTTCCTTTAAGACGAGGATAATGCTTGATTTTTCAGAAGCTGAGGTGTCTTAATTGTTTTTTTGCATGGTATGATGAGCTCGTTGCTGTAGCCTGGTTTTGGAGGTAGAGGGAAGGACATAAAATTGACTCTCCAGGAAGAAGCCCTCACTTCTGCTCTAAAACCATGCTCTTTCTCTGGAGAGCTAGCTGAGCTACATGTTAGCTTATGTTTCTACAATATGATTAACAATAAAAATACTGCTGAAAATATACCATGTACCAATTACAATGCTAAGCACTTGACATATGTGACCTTTAGTCTGTAACTTCTCCTTACTGCAACCATCTAATGGTCATGGAGCTAAGAAATCAGGATCAAGGTTTAGGATCTCCCAGGCTGCTCCTGTGTTTTCCTGTACAACGTGCAGTTCACTGGCCATTTCTACTGATTGTATTGGAGGTGCTTGCTCACTCTCTCCTTAGTCTACTTTGTAAATGTCTTTACATTATTGTGTACAATACAAAATCCATGTGCATGTATAAATCTATGAAGAAATACATGTACATTTGAATGTTTTTTTTTTACTTGAGTGATGAGGACGTTAACCTCATCAATTATTTTACAGTAATATTAAGTAACTCACAGAGATCCTAAATCTCTCTGGAATTCCTGCTGTGCTGTGCTTATTGTTAACTAGGTAACGTTTAACAAACGTACGCTGAACAAATGGCTAAAGGGACTAATTAGCTTGGTCACTTTAAAAATTGGAAATTTACTACATACATGATACATAATTTACAATATAATCAAGGAATAAAGGGCCCTGACTTTCACCATGGAGCAACTCTGACCGACCCAGCATCTTGTATTATCTGCTTTATTCATCTATCTTCTTCTTTCCAGGTGAATTCTCAATTTAAAATAAAAACAGTGTATCAAGAGACTGGATGTTAATTACATGACAGAAATACTAATTAATAGTATTTCCAGGAATCACTAAATCTTAGTAATTAAAAGGTATATAATTTTGGCTAAAAATTACTAACCTACTGGAAGATACTTCTCCCAATCAGGGGAAACATATGTTGAATAGAGCATAAATCCCCGGAAACTCTGTCTCGTGGTGACTGTTTTTCTTTTTTTGTGTGCTGGGGATTGAATACAAATGTTCATGCCTGGTAAGCATGTGTTCTTCTACTAAACTATACAATTTGTCCATGTTGCAGTAGCAACTTAATCTAAACTAGTTCTCTTTATTTTGCAATTCTTAGCAAAAAGAGTGGCATTAAAATTAATAATGTGGTGTGGGAAGTCCTTTTGTTATGTGTTCTTTTTATTGGTTAATGAATAAAAAATCTGCTTGGGCCTATGACAGGGTAATAAGAGCAAGGCAGACATTCCAAGAAGAGAGTGAGAGAGGAGAAAAGAAGGCAGAGTCAGAGAGACGCCATGTAGTTGCCGAAAGAGACAGATGCTGGAACTTTACCCAGTAAGCCACAACCTTGTGGTGGTACACAGAATAACAGGAATAGGCTAATTTAAGGTATGAAGAGTTAAAAAGCCTGAGCTAGCAGGCTGAGCAGTGTTTTAATTAATATAGTTTTTATGTGATTATTTGGGGTCTGGGCATCTGGAAACAAATGAGCCTTACAAATTGGTGCCCAATGTGGGGCAGCTACATCCACATAAAACCTGAGAGAACTTGAAAAGAAATTCTAGACACAAAAAAATGGAATTTAGCACAGCTTCTTAGAAGCCACTTTTTTTTTCAGATGGTCTGTTTGCTGGCAGTGAGCAGGGGCCACCACGGCTCCTTTAAGAGAGATCTTCTTGATTCAGCATTGGCAGCAAAGCCTGTGTGGCTTCTTAGGGGAGGGGATCCTGGTTCGTGCTAACAGTACAAACAGCTCTCGCTCTTTCAGGAGGCCTATAACTTAAATGGAATCTGTTAACAGCATGTTACAAATTGCTTGATAGTAACAGAGATCCACTGTGACCCTGTAGCTCGGGCGGTTGCATGGCCTCTGCCATGTTGGACTAGGCGGAGCCAAAAGGCAGGGCTGCGATGTTGGTCTTAGTCATGCCCACGGTACAATTCAATGTCTCTCTATACAGGGACTTGAATTGTACAGGCTGCTAAGCTAAACCTATATCTATAATAATATAAATTATCTATATATTATCTATATAGATTATTATATATATTTTAAAGGTATCTTGACTGGAAAATTTGGGTCTAAGAATGTGTAACTTTGGAAAAGAGGTTCTGCTATTGTTTCCACAGAGAATGAAAACCTATGGATTTTTTTCCAGACTAATGTGGTTTGAGGAACCAAGACCCCCCAAATCCTCCATAAACCTCCAAAAATACTTTATACAACAAAAACAAAAAACTACTCCCAAATTCCCAAATACTGTTTATAAATGTTTGTTTACATTTAGAGGGGAATATGATATAGAGATAAATACTTTGCATTGGTATGGATCTTGGTTTATTGATAAAAATTTAAGGTCAATTTTGTTATATGTATATTTCTGCTCTTGATTAAGATATTGTATTTGTGCAGCTCATTTAAAAATGTGATGTATAATTAAAAAATACAAGTGAATAGTCATCCTTAATAGTGAAGAGTATAGTCATGTTAGTTAGGTTTTCTAGATGAACAGAGATATATTTCAGATGGATAGGTATTCTTCAAATCTTTCAAAGACCTACAGAATAAGGCATTTAAAATGTTTTAAGAACTTAGGACTTTTCATGAGAATGAGACACATCTGCATCTGACAGCACCAATAACTTCAAACTCATAAGTCTGAAGCCATTTGGAGTTTGTTAGCTATCTGGGCAAGAAACTGTTCTTTTCTGGACTGCTTGATGGTATGCTGTATAAACAGGACATGCAGGACCCACAGAAAAATGATTGCTTAACTTGCCAAAAGAAGGTGAGACAGTCCTTCTGGGTTCCTGCTTCATGAAAGAGTTTGCCAAAAATTCTGCAGGAGACAGAAAAAAGTGACTGACAAACTGCCAATATAGGTGGAACTGTCTTTAAATTTTCCTGCTTCAGGAGGGAAAATATGAGCAAAGAAGTCAGGACCACGAGGGGTGCACCCACCCACGGAGACAGTGGGGCTGATCTATTGTGAGCTCACCAAGGCCAGCTGGACTACGACTGAAAAACCATGGGATAAAACCGGACTCTCTGAATATGGCGGACAATGAGGGCTGCTGAGAAGCCAAGGACAATGGCACTGGGTTTTGATCCTACTTCATGTTCTGGCTTTATGGGAGCCTAGCCAGTTTGGATGTCCACCTTCCTAGACCAGGATGGAGCGGGGAGGACTTTAGACTTTCCACAGGGCAGGGAACCCTGACTGCCCCTCAGACTGGAAAGGGAGGGGGAGAGGAGTGGGGGGAGGGGAGAAAAGGGAGACGGGGAGAGAAATGGGAGGCGGGGAGGAGGCAGAAAATTTTTTTTTCAATAAAAAATTATATTTAAAAAAAAAAAAGTCTGCCAGATACTATGGGCCTGTAGGCTGAAGATAGATGCCCTGAAATTACATAAGGTCTTTGGGTGACTGTCCAGGCAGTAAGATGTCTCTGTCAATTTTAGAGTTTTGCAAGTTGCTTACAATGCACTTCCTGTTAACTTAAGTAATATTTTAACCTTCTGGGGTCTTTGGTGGAGTTAAAGAATAAATAGTTATAATTATAGCTTTCCTTGCTTATGATAAAAGATAAAATAAATATAAATATTATAACTGTATCTGTAATTCTTAATTAATACCTGTTTTATATATGTAATTTTACTATATTAAATTAAAACCTTTTTATTTGGACAGAAAAGGAGAAATGGTATGGGAAGTTTTTCTGCATATTGGTTAATGAATAAAGAAGCTGCTTGGGCCTTTGGCAGGGTAGAAGAGAGCAAGGCAGGAATTACAAGCAGAGAAAAGAAAGAGGAGTCAGAGAGATGCTATGTAGTTGCCAAAGGAAACAGACTCCGGAACTTTATCCAGTAAGTCACAACCTTGTGTTGCTACACAGAATAACAGAATGGGCAAATTTAAGATGTAAGAGTTAGTTACAAAAACCCTGAACTAATAGGCCGAATAGTATTTTAATTAAGGTAGTTTCTATGTGATTATTTTGAGTCTGAGCAGCCAGGAAACAAACAAGCAGTCTCCACCTTACATACATGTGGATTGCACTTTGAATTATAATTTAGCAACACGTAACTACCCTTTTAGTTATATTAAATATAGTTAATAAATTGCCTTCTTTAATTTTAAGAGATAATTTTGGTGTAAGAATTATTTTTCTTGATATTTGAGACAATAAGATCTTTATGGTTTGATAAAAATCCTTTCCTATGTGCATCTTAGACAATTTTCATTTTATTTTATTTTTAAAATATCACTAAGTCACTTTAGGGTGATTCAAAACAATATCAAAGTCAGTATTGCTGTCGTTTCTAATTTATATCCACACAGTATCTTCCAAAACAAACAAACACAAAAAACCAAGCATTTTTTTCAGTTCTGTCCCATCTATATTGTGTTTTCAGTGGTGCAGTGTTATATCTCATGAGTACTTCAGTAAAGGGCAATAAATTGCATATTGGCCAAAGAAGCCTTTCATTATTTAATTATAACAATCTAACTATTGCAACTTTACAGACATTTATTATAATGTACTTCTTAAAATGTATTACTTATTATAATGCACTTCTAAAAATTTCAACTCTATGTTCAAATAAATTTCCAGCGAAAGCAAAAATTTAACAGGAAGCACCAAATAATACATTCATTTCGCTCTTTTATTCATTGAAGGAAGAAAAGCATAATATACCCTTCTTTAAAGTCTATTGAAAGTCACACTATGACTTCATCATTGAGAAAGGATAATTGAAGAACAAAATTACAGGAATTAAATGGGACTTTACCTGAACTGGATGCATCTGTAGGGCTGTTGTCCAAAGAAGTAATTGGAGTATGTTCTGTTTTATTGTATCCATGTTTTGTCTGTGAAAGAAAATGAGGGAGACGATGTTTCATTTTCTAAAGTAGGTCAAAAACTAAACTAGATGCTCATGTTAACATTAATAGAAGGTTTAAAGAGATCAAAGCAATATTACAAAAAGTATGAAGCTCCTAATATTTGGTACGTTTATCTTCAAAGAAAGCATTTCAGAGTTGAAAGTAATAATGATTTTATCTATACAGTGTCTAAGATAACGGAACAGAATGCCGTGTCCCTTGCCTTTCAAAAGATGCAGTCTAAGGGCTCACAGAAACCAGGCTCTCTGATCATCATATACCTTGAGCAAAACTTAGCCTATTGACTCAAAGTATACCTGTTTCTTGTTTTAT
Source organism: Alexandromys fortis (assembly GCF_014885135.2). NCBI lineage: Eukaryota > Metazoa > Chordata > Mammalia > Rodentia > Cricetidae > Alexandromys > Alexandromys fortis. Next base: position 2,973,581 of record NW_026067974.1, read on the forward strand.
TTTACTCTGAACACAAATTTAAAGAATCTAAAGTCTACTTTAGAATTGTGATTTAAGCCAGGCGGTGGTGGCGCACGCCTTTAATCCCAGCACTCGGGAGGCAGAGGCAGCGGATCTCTGTGAGTTCGAGACCAGCCTGGTCTACAAGAGCTAGTTCCAGGACAGGCCCCAAAACCACAGAGAAACCCTGTCTCGAAAAACCAAACAAACAAAAAAAAAAAAAAAAAAGAATTGTGATTTAATAGGATTGAAAGCAATTTTATTAATTTGGATATAAAAATTCTCTATTTTATAGAAATCAAATAAGTAAGGTGAACTATTTCATAGGACACACATGTGAGGGTGAGAGAAACACTATAGATAAGATAGTCTGGATTAACTCAGTACGTATGGAAGAAACTAGGGACTGAACACACACACATACACAAACGCCCCCACCTCCCCCAGAGTACCTATACACACACAGTTAGGCAGAAGTGCTGTCTAGTTGTATGTTGATGCTTTACTAATTTTTTAAAGAAAGGATACATTGTCTTAAAAAAAAATCTATGTTTTTGCATCATAAAAACCTAAGAAGGGAAAAAGTCTTTCAAGGAAATACTAACTCATTAATAAGCATTATTAATGAAATTACAATTCTATGTAGACTAAATCAACATAAAAAACATAAACGCTTTATGAACTGAATATTAAGCTGAAATTTAAGAGTACCTGAATTTCTTTAAAAGAAGGTAAAATGGGGTTCTGAGTCTTGGGAGTGGATGAAGTCTTTGGAACTAGTGCTTCGGGGGGAGGGGAAAGAAGATTAAATGCTGAGGTTTGAGGTCCACAGTCTTCTGAAGCTTGTAATGGGGATGGACAGCAAACATTTCCTGGATGGCCACTGTAAGATTTTTGTCTGATAAATGCTATCTGCCAAGGAGATTCTGACCTACGACGAAAATAAATCACTTTGTGGATATGCAACAAACACAAGCAAATTCAAAGATACTGTTTCTAGTAGAGTAAAAAACCTTTCTTTACAGTATTCTCAATCACCACCTTTCGATGTATATGCTAAATGACTCATCCTATCATATGGATGGAATTGTTACCTCAACTTGGCTCTGGTAATTATGCTTTTTGCTTCTTCAAATGATACACCAATCATAGATTCCTTGTTTACTGAGACAAGTTGATCTCCTGGTTTCAAACGTCCATCCTAAAAAAAAAAAAAGTCAAAAAGAAAATTATGAAAAAAGAATAAAGTCATTTTAATAAAATTAGTATAGCAAAAGTAATTAATTTTTATGAATAATGTCATAAACACAGAGTGAAAAAAATAGAGACCTCCAATAGCAAAATGTTTTATTAATACCTGGTTAAGGAATATACATAAGTAAAATTGTGTGGTTTATTCAACAGCCCTCATGCTAACGAATCTGCCTACTGTAGGAAACAGGCCTGTATTCCAGGAAGACACTTGTTCTCAAAGCTTAGCACTATGAGTCTGATAAGATTCTGACTGATAACGTGAGCCAGCACTCACTGTACATTGAGTATTTCAGAACAGGACACTCATCGACCCTAGAATAAACATTCTTGCATCTTTCCTCTGGTTAATGGAGATGTGAAGATACATGAACATACAGTATGTACCTACCTACACACACACATATACACATATAATACAAACATGCATGCATATACATTCACACACACACACAATGTTCATACAAGCACAAATACACTGATATTTTAAAAATGAGGTTAAGAAACATAACTATCCAAATCTCAGTTAATAATCGAGCATCATCTTTATTAGACTTGCTAGTCCTCCTGTGGCCAGGCCACTAGGCTGTGCATATAGCATCATAGCCATGTCACGCTGATTTAACTGGCTGTCTCTCTTAAGCCCTGGCCCTGTGCATAACTACCTCAAGTACGTAAGCCCCAGCATTATCAATGTACTAGACTGATGTGGTTGCTGGGCTAGCATCTTAGTCACTTGATTTTTTTTTGTTTGTGTGTGTGTTGTTTTTCTTTCTTTTAGTTCAACTGAGAAGAAAAGTTCTGTTCTTTCACAAATTCTAAGGTAGTACTCTTTTTTCATTAGTACAAACACAGAAAGTATTATTTCCGGTACTATAGAAAGAACAAAGGATTAAATTCTGAGCATCCTCCAAAGTCTTCTTTGCTAGAAGACTGGTTCATGGCTTGGCGTTACTGGAAGCAGCTGAAACTTTGGGAGGTGGGTGAGTGGGAGGCACTAGAAGCACGGAGGACAGCCCCCAAAGAGGATTATGAGATACTGGTTTCTTCTCTTTGGTTTCCTGGACCTGAGATGAGCATTTTCATGCCGTAACATCCTGCTGGAATATGTTGTCTTATGCCAAAAGCAATAGGCCAATCAAGCAGGGACTGAACCATGTGGGTGTATGAATCCAAACAGACCATCGGTTGGCTAACTCAGGGATCTAGTGTAGTAATGGACGGCTGACTAGCACACAAGGTTTAAAAAGGTTGGTTTTTACTTTTGATAGTGTTGGAACAATCTCTACAAATTCAAGATCCTCGACTGAAAATCTAACCTGAGCTAGTAGAGTGCTCAGCCACAACTGGGATGGCTATACCATTCCCCTCATGGACAGCTCAGGGACATGGCTGAAGATGAGGTAGAAATGTTCTAAGAACCAGAGGTCAGAGAGAACTGGAGAGAAACGGTATCCATGGAACATGACGAGACCATCCCATCCACGAGCTCACAGCAAATGTGGCTGCCTGGACAATACCCGTAACACAAATGATCAAGCCGGTCGACATGCCAGCATGAACCTCATACCTGAGGGAACAGCATGGAGGTTAGCACTCAGATAGATCTGGATTTGAATGTGAGCTCTGCAATTACTAGCTAGATCTTTGTTAACAATGAGAAAAGGGGATGGGAGAGCACATCCTTTCGCCTGGAACCAGAAACTAAACTACAGACATCTGGAGCTAACTCCTATATTAATGTCTGTTACAGAAAAGTACTGTGGGATACAGAGGAAAAGGCTAAAAAAGCCCAGATGGGCAAAGGGTTTAGACTGACCTGCAGCCTCCTGCACTCTCTTCTCAGGCTATACAGATCCCAAACCTGTATGTTAAAGGGACATCTTGCAGACTGTACTAGAAGGAGGAAAGAAGGCCTCTGGTCACAGGCTTCTAGTATGTATACATACTATTTCCACTTTTAAACACATCTTTGTAGCAATTAGTGCTTGTTTTTGCCTCTGATAATGAAATATCAGCTGATCAGATGAATTTCTGAACCTGTTTAAAAGTCAGAGCATGTGAATAAAAAAGTCACTTTTGTAAAAGTCTGGCATCCTAAGAGAGTGGATTCTGCCCCAGGTAGACTATATGCAATATATGTGCAGATACGACTTGAGGGAATGCCGAAGTCTCTACCACTCACAGGTTATGGAGCGGCTACACCACATGGCAAGCAAAATGCCAGGCATGTCTAAATATTGAACTTCAGTCTGAACACTCTCTCATTTGATGGTAATGTACATGTCAAAATAATAATGCGCTCCTGGTCACTTAAGTTCTTCTGTTGTAAACAGCTGTCACTGTTCATTTCAATTATGATTATATTATAAAGTTTTAAAATAACATATTATTGCATTATCAGAAGCCATCTACTGAGCATGATTCTGACAGAATTAATTCATTATTCAGAAAGGAAATGGGGAAGTCTTTGAGTTTCTTCCCCAAGCAATGAACTAGATGTAGCCTTCTTTGAACTGTAGTGACTACTGTAAACATAAGAAAGTTGCTTAATGTCTCTGAAAACTCTCTACTCATTTTCCTAGCAAAAAAGTTGGTACAAGCACCTACAATATAACCTTAGTGTAAAAAATCAAAGAATCTAGGCAAAACACACTGTAGGTGATCAATAAGGTGAATCTGTCCCAGGTTAGCTATGGTTCATCTTCAGGAGTTCAGTTACGCTGCTCTTGAGATAGAGCCCACAGTTAGGAACAACTTGAAACCCCTTAACTTCCCGAGCCTGTTGGAAACTAACTACCGTTCCAGCTTCACCTCACACCTATCTCAGCGTAAAAGTTCCTCCTCCTCTTCTCAGAGCGCTCCTCACACCAGCTGTCATCTATATAGTTCAGTGATTTTACACATGGCCATTTTCATCAAGAATGCTCCCATCCGCTCCCATTCCTCCACAGGATGAACCCTCTCCCCTCACAGGCAGGCTAAACACCATCTGTCCTGAACAAAACTCACACTTACTCACCTCTGTCATTGCACCTACTTTATACCGACTATCCTACTTCATTTCCTTCCACCCTTCCCAAATTATAACATATTAATATTGAGAGAGCTCTCAGATGAGTCCCACTTATCCCTTGGTTGACCAGACCCTGCTACCATCTGCTACCATGTGGTTCCCTAGCACAGTGCAAAGGAATCTGATCGGTCAACAATAAGCGAATGAGGTCCGGGAACTGGCCTGAGGACGTCAATGCAGTTATGTAACGATGGAAACAACAGCAGCAAGGAGGAGAGTGATGCTGCAAGGTGAACCGTCCTGGCTGCTGCTTCCTTGCTGTTTAACCAATAGGATGGTTTCTGTCATCCACAAGCCTTGCCTTCTTGTGTATCCAGAGGCTTTGGGCAGAGGTCAGCCATGTGCTCAGCATCTCCTCCTCTCAAGGGAAAGATGGCCTTCCAGGCTTTGTGAGCCATGACTAACTGTAGATGCCTATGTCAATGGGACCTTTGTCTTTAATTACAGGGTTGACAAAAATTCCTCAATTTATCAAAGCTAAGATGGCAATAACTCCAAGGGATTTTCTTTCTTTATGGAGAGAGAAAGAATATCGACTGCCAAGTACACCATGGTACTGTTGTGAGAGGCAGTGCAAACTCAGAGCTGGGAGAGTAAATAAACCCTCCCTTACAGGCAAACAGGCATACTGCATAGCTACATATATGTTTATTATGTATAGAGTTTATATATGTATGTTAAACATGTCTTAGGATCGGCTAGATGAAATAGGAAATGTTACTTCATATTTGCAGAAGCTTTCTCCTTTATCTTATCATAAACGAAAGAAAGAAAACATTCAAAAATTTCAAAATTATTATCCATCATCTGATATACTGGGCAAAAAAGGGGACACACAGACAGAAATGTGACAGATCATGGCAACATCCATTCATTAATATCTGAGTGAATCACCCCGAGGCAGTCACTGTAAAGAAACCAGACGGCAGTCCTTGCCATTGACTAGGCAGTGGTTCAGCCTAGTGAGATGATCAGGGAGACTGATGGTCCATTACAACCTGAGTTAGGTGACATGAAACATGGGAACAAGCACCAGACACACACACAGGAATGATAAAACCTGGCCTTATCTGCAGGTGCACTGGAAAAGAGAAAACAAGTCCTCTGCCAAGTGTTCTTTAAACTGATATCTGGAACAGTAGAATGGAAGGAGGTGCCGTTCCCAGCTTAACGGAACAATATACCAACGCAGAGATAAGGAAGGGTTGGCTCTGTCAGAAACAGGGAATATAAGCTTGTAAGTGGAGAGAAGGAGAAAGAGAGCTGAAGGCAGAAGGGGGTCTACACAGAGGCCTGTAGGTTACTAATACTAGTTAAGGGAGTTTGGTGGGAAGGGACATAAGCAAGGTGCATTAAGAGCAGATAAAGCTACTGAAAATGCCAATAAAAACCAATGCCAGACTGAAGAGAGAGCTTAGAGAGAGTGTTCAGTCAAAAGACTGCCTGTTATGCAAGCAGAAGAACCCCAGTACAGACTCCCAGCACCCACAAAGAAAATGCATGCAATTCCAGTGCAGGCAAGGGAGAGAGAAGTGGATGCTCAGAACTAACTGGCTAGCCAATCTAACTTCATCAACCAGTTCTAGGGTTGGTAAGAAACCCAGTCTCAAAAGATAAAGTAAAGAGTGACAGATAAAGACACTGGTGTTGACTGCTGATCTCCACTTTCATGTACACATACATGTACCTGTACACATACATGTACCTGTACGTACACACACACCACACAGACACAGACACACACACAGAGGGGGGAGGGAGAGAAAGGGGGAGAGAATGACTAATAGGCTCAAAAAAGAGCAAAAAGGTCAATAGTGTGTGCTAAAATAAATTAAAATACAGTGCTATGATATGCGAAGAAGGGAATGAATGGGAAGGAGTTTTGAAAAGTGGTTGAGAAGAGGCTATTACTTAAGAAGAAATGAGAAGAAAGTCTGAGATAAGTATCATGGCTTGTGCCATTGTACCTCAGAAATGTTGCTTCTGAGACACATCTAGGACAGCTAAGTGAAGATTTTCATCAGGAAATTAGAAAGCTGAATATAAAGATAAAGGGAGTGTTGAGTCAACAGGTTTAGGAATGTTCTTTGAGTACTCTAAACTACCAGGGACTAGCTAAGGGTATGGAAAGGAGCTTCAGATTCTCATATCTCCTTATTCAGAACCTGGTGCATTTGTTCTCAGTACTGGCTGCCTAGAGTTCTTAGAGCTAACACAATTCTGCTACAGAAGAGCTGATGCCCTCTTTTGGCATCCATAAGGACTGCAAACATATGATAAACACGCAGAAAAAATGCATATGCATGTGCACACGCACACATACACACACGCAGAATTTTTAAAAATTATGCCCTAGTTAAAGCACATATGAAATTCAGAAAATAATTAACAATTAATAAGTCTGGCATTTTAGTACAGAAAACTTTGCAGCCTATGTTTCTATGAATATAACTACCATGTAGAAATTCTGTACAGATTAAAATTGTATTGTTATGTTAGATTAGTGTAATACCAGCTAGTCAGGAAGCTAAGAGAAGAGGGAGGCTCAAGTTCTACCCAAACTCCCACTTTCATGTACACATACATGTAACTATACACACACACACACACACACACACCACACAGACAGACAGACAGACAGACACACACACACACAGAGAGAGGAAAAGGAAAAGAGAGGGAGAGAATGACTAATAGGCCCAAGAAAGAGCAAAAAGATCAATAGTATATGCTAAAATAAATACAGTGCTAAGATATGTCCAAGGCCAGCCTGGGCAACTTTGTAAAACCTTGTGTCAAAAATAAAAGACTAGCAAGAGTGATAGGACACTTACTTAAAATAGAATCTAGATCACTAGAAGCATATTATCAATAAAATATTTGCAGTAAATATGCATTACTTTGTATTTGCATACAGCATTCTGAAGGAAATATTTACAAAATAAATATAAGGACAGGAGGATTACTTATTCTTCTATGTCTTTCTAATTGGTTTTCTTCTTTTGCATATGACCTGAACATTAATAACTTCATGCTGCTCTCTAGTGGTAAATGAAGAAAACAAGCCATTAGAAAGTTTTGTCTTCTAGAACACCTCAACCAAGAAAAGGTATATATCATGAGCATAATTCTTAATCTGCTATATTTACAGCAGGAAAAAAGTCACTTAAAATTACTATGTTCAGTTTATTAGTCTGATTTAAAGTATTTATGGAAATGAAAGGGCATAAATTTTATCAGGCACCTTGAACTATTATTGCACCCTACCGAAAGTATCTTAGTTAACAGGGCATGGTGGTCTTTAATATGAGTGTCTGAAAGGTTGAATTAAGAGGACTGGCATGAGCTGGAGGCTGGTGTGGGTTGTGCAGTGAGTTCCAGGTTAGCCAGATCTAAAACAAAGTCTCCGTCTCAAACAGGCAAACAAGCAAACAACTTAAACTATACTAAATGCTCAAGTCTCCCATTCTCCGCACCCACATCTCTAAGCTTTAAAACTTACTGAGAGAGAATCTCTTAATTCTTGCCAAAAAGATTATTGGGGAAAAGTGGATTGAATTTGTTTAACTTTAACATTAACCTATGCTATCTGTCTAATGATTTAACTTGAATAGCTTAAATGTAGACCTTTATAATACCTTAAACTGGCAATAATTTAGAATCTAGAAGGTATTTGGAAAGACGCTTAGTGTTTCTCTTGTGAAGCACCATACCCAAAAGCAACCTGCACAGGAGAGAAAACCATTTATTTCACTTCCACTTCCAGACAACAGTCTGTCATTGAGGACACTAAGGGCAGGAACTCAAGCAGAGCAGGAAGCTGGAGACAGGAACAGATGCAGAGGCCATGGAGGAATGCTTCTGACCTGGCTTGCTCCTTGTGGCTTGCTCATCCAGAACCACTAGCACAAGGTTGCCCACACCCATGATAGGCTGGACCTTCATGTATCAATCACTAATTAAGAAAATGCCCTAGCTTTCCTACAGCCTGGTCTCTCAACTGAGTTTTTCTCTCTCAGATTACCATAGCTGTTTGTGTCAAGTTGACATACAACAAGCCAGCACAGAGATGCCTTCTGAAATGAACAAACCTGAAACAGCTCAATCATCTCTCTCTCTCTCTCTCTCCTGAAACAGGTCAATGCTCTCTCTCTCTCTCTCTCTCTCTCTCTCTCTCTCTCTCTCTCTCTCTCTCTCTCCTCTCTCTCTCTTTTATCCTTCGTGAGGAAATAAAAATCTAACTGAAAAGACAAACTGTTTGCTCTGTAAGAGTCTACAGTGAGAGAAGGGTAAAAGTGAAATTATTTATTTAAGAAAGCCCTCAAAGAACAATTTTAAGAATAAACTTAGAAGATCCTTAACCAAGATATCTAGGTTGACATAAATAAAACCTCAAAAAGGTGACAATGCCAAAAGCAAGACATTTTATTAACTAAGTTGCTGGAGTTTTGATTAAAATCAGGCCCTGACTTTCTTAGGCACCAGACAAAGAAATGGATGGTCTATCACATTCATGTGATTAAGGAAAAAAGGCTAGCCACTATCTGCACTTAATTCTAGATCTAGTTTCTCATTCCCATGTTGAATCTAGTCTCTTGTGGACAAATAATGTCAGCTAATGAGTCAATGAGAATTACTGCATATCAGGAAATGAAACAGTTCAGTTTGCTGCTTCGTTTCCTTTTGCAATTAGGAGGGCAATCAGACGCAGCTCGAGGTCAGGTGACCAAGGTGATCCAAAGTCAACAGGCACATAGGCAACATGTCTTCAGATACAACTACTCTAAACTCTGCTTCGGAGATGATTTGAACAGCGTGCAATTATAAGCAATGCACAACCTTGAGTTAGTATCTGACATATTGATTACTTGCTTCCTGGAAAATTTATAGGGTAAAACTCTGAGGGTAAAGGTCCCCTTGTATCTTTCATTGAGGACATTCAACTCATATAAAAAGTTTTCCTGAAGGAAGAAAACAAATCTTACCACTGGTGCATTTCTGTCATTATTGATTATTTTATGTTTACCTTGTAACAGTCGCCTCCAGGAATGACTTCCTGAATATATACCAATGGGCCTTCATTCCTGTTAATTCCACCTAGGATCTTTAAACCCAGGCCTGTTTCCTTAGTAACTGTAATCACTTGAAAGGCAGGATCCCTAGGATAAAATATATTAGCACTTACAGGTTAGACTAGAGGTCTATACATAGTTTTCTTTCAGCTATTTATTAGATCAGATTGTCAGATGTATATAACCCAAAATGGTTTATGCCTACTAGCAATGACATTTGAAGAGTATCATAGAAAAGAAGTCAAATGAATTTATATCAGTATTTTCAATTCTCACATAAAACAATTAGTGACAGCAATATGTCCATTTCTGAGAAGTATAAGAAAACCAGTTGTTAAATGTTGCTTAATTAAATTCCAGGATTTACTACAAAGGGCCTGAGATTTGGTTTTTTTTAAATCTGTTTATAAGATTGGCTCTAAAACCAAACGTTTTAATGTATCAGGTAAACAACTTCATATTTATACATACTAAGAGCAAAATAAATTTACTTCCATGTGAATCTCAAAACATTATCCTTTTAATTTAGGAAGATTTTATTGTTACAAAGCACTTCAGTTGTAATTTCTGCTGCACATGAGAAATGCCACCAAAAAAGAACTGCCAGAAGAATTCAACACAAGGTAGGTATGCCACCAAGTTGTATTTCTGAGCAAGTTGGTCAAACAAAACTTAAGCAAAGTTAGAAACAAAGCTGGGCTTAATACATTTAATATTTGTAAAACCTTTATTCTAGTTGTTTACACATACATACACACACTTTCATTTTAGACTGTTTTGAAGACTGGAATATAAAAACACATACATATGTCTATATCTATTTTTGTATGTATACATGTCTATGCATTTGCTTATGCAAAACGGAGAACCAAAAACAACTCAGACTATCTATAGGAAGTCTGAGGGCACAGGACAAGACAAGTTAGAAGAGACCTTCCCTGCTTAAACCTTGTAAAACATACTTTATCTGTTTATAAAATATTTACCGGCTTCTTTGGTTGCTGTCCACAAACCATTTGGTAAGGAGCCTTTCTACAAGCCATCGTTATCTTTCCTACTTGAATTTGGCCTTTCCTATTCGATTACTTTAGTATACACAGGATACTAACAAAATCAAGTGTGAGGAAGACAGATATTTGCAAAACACTTATGCTGCCCGCTAGGAACCGTTCTGCTACTGTTTGACAAGGCCCAAGTTAGCCTCCTGAAGGATGAAAGATCAGATGGAAGGAGGGGAACTCAGTCACCCAGCCTTTGAGCTGAGCTGACAGACATTGTTATGGCATCTATTGCCCACCAGAATTTCGTAGCCAGCCCACAGAACTATAAGGAAAAAAGTAATGCTTATTATTTTCAGACATTTGGGGATTGTTAGTCAGCAAAAGCTAAACTTAGATAATTTCAAAAGAATCAAACCAGATTTAAAAAAACAAAAAACCCCACAATCTGTACCAGGAATTTTAATGAGCATGCAGGGTTTACTTTGTGTGTTATTTACATTTTACTATGGTTTGGAGGGGTCCCCCGAAGGCCTGTGTTAAAGGCTTGAAGTGCTACTAAGAAGTTACTGCTGGTATCTTCAAGAGACAAGGCCTAGTTCCAGGGCTCTAGATTCTGGGGGAATGGCCTGGGAACGACACTGAGATCTGCCTTTTGGCCACTATGCAGTGAAGAGACCAGCGGGAACATGATGTGGCTGTGTCTCCACAGGCTCAGAGAAGAGGCGTGAACACACGCCGAAAACTGAGCCAAGAGTCCTTCATGTTTCAAAGTTGACTGTCTCAGGTGTTACGATCACGGCGATGGAAGGCCCCCTAGCACGCACCAAAGCCCCAGTAATCAACGGGGTATTTTACTCACAGCTCAGCATTGCTTCCCTAGGCCACACAGACACAAAACAAAACTTAACAATGTATACCTTTCAAAACATATTAAATTACATTTAAAAAAATTACTTTTCAAGTAGGCTGGATGATCCTGCAGCAGATGTATATTTATTCATGCTTTCACCACAGTTGTCTTGGATTTAACAGCTGTGTAAAGGAAGAACTTGAAGAGTCTAAATATTCTTCTTTTCTTCAGACTGGAATAACAGAAAATAATTTTTCAAGTCTTAGAACATTCCAATGTAGCTCCAATGTTACATAAAGACATTATATAAGTGGGGATGAAGAGACGACTCAGCTATTAAGAGCACTGCCTGCTCTTCCAAAGGTTCTGAGTTCAAATCCCAGCACCCACATGGTGGCTCACAACCATCTGTAATGAGATCATGTGCCCTCTGCTGGCCTGCAGGCAGACATGCAGGAAGAACACTGTATAAATAATAAATAAATAAATCTAAAAAAAAAGACATTATATAAGTGTGGCAATAAACAACATAAGCCCTTATATTTTTATTGCTATATTTATCATGGACTATGACATTTTAGTCATTGATGGTAACATCTGAACTATCAAGACAGCTACAGATAGATGGACTGATCCCAACATTGCTATGAACATATTAAATTCATGCTCTTTAGTACAGGTGATGAACGCAGTGATGTTTTCAGCAGTGATTACGACTTCCATGAGTGATAAGCTTAAAATGCAAAGGACTGGAAAGTGTCTCCTGTAAGCACAAGGCTATGGAGCTCAGAAAAATAATTACGGAATATAGCTGAAGAAAACAGAAATTCCTATCTCACCAATTCCCCCGAGGGTCTTCTTGCAGATTCTATATAACTGCAGCTCATATTACTCCACGTGTTTCTTAAGCACTTTCCTATGAAAAGGAAAAAGACATGGTTTTAATGTCTTATATAACTCCACAGTGAATAATACAGAGTTACTTAATTAAAATAAACTACATTCAGGCAGAGATTCACTATGGGTGTGTGAGAAAGGCGAGTGAGGCCGAGGAACTTCCCTTTAACACCAGGAGTGCACACTACATGTAATCCTTTAACTCTCACTCAAGAGTACTCCTGGGACAGAGAGAAGAGACATTCTAAGGATAAAGTGTCATTTTCAACCAAAAGCAGGTCTTTCCTAAAATTTCTTCTTAACTGTGACATGGTGTGATTGATTGAAAACAGCCAATACTTTAGGGTTGAAAACCACATCTGGATCCTTTTGTACAGTCCTCTTAACTAAAGAACTGAGCGAGGAGATTCAAAGGCTTTGTGCTTCCCCACACCCATGCATAGTGGTTGCTTCCTCAGTTAGAAGTTGGGCTTTGGAGCCTACAGAAAAGATCTTGGCACTCATTTCTCCGGCCTCCAATTGATATTTTCAGGCTTCACTAAGTCTCAGCTTCGTTGATACAACAGGCCCCTTGAGCAGTGATGTTTCCGTCAGAGTACGCACACAAAGTGGAAACTTACCAAACTGTTCCCTTTATCTTATGTTTGCTGTAAGTCAATCACAGAGTCAGAGAACTAAAACCAGGGGGATTATCCTACCTTTTCCCCGACCATTGTACATAGGAGAAATAAAGACCTCTTCTCTGTAAAAACCGATGGAGCCCTGGACAAAGGAATCAACAATCCATCTTTAGGGACCTTAGTAAAGAGTTACTCCCTGGGCGTTAACAACATAGCTCGGCATTCCAGCACCTACAGTAGCAAGTGGGATAGTGGAGGCACTCAGGTCATGAGTGGTCACAGAAATGATGCCATCAAGCCACTGCACTGCCATCAGCAAAACTCCAGCGGCACTCAGTACTAACCCCTAGGAAAGGAGAGGTGATGACTTGAAGACACAGCTTTGATTGATACTGACTCGGAGCTTGGAGCCATTGTGCCATAGAGAGCTCAATTCTAAGAATGTTTGCGCGGACTTTTCAGACTGCTTTAATAATGAAGCACAGGGAGGTCACAGCCCTTAAAGAAGGACATTCAGATATAAAATAGGAGTAGCTACTGTTTATTGACACCATGTGTCAAAGATTATATGAAATATTTCAGAGGCACTTATTTTTATTGTATATCACAGAAAATCTAAGAGATGTAAGTTGAAAAATCAAGAATTACAACATTGCCGTGTGCTAGTGACATGGCCTCAAAAGTCAACTAGCTTTCTGGAATCATCTCATCCTAATGTAGGAATAGCAACACTAGTACAAAGGATGATATGAAAAAAGGAAGGAGGGAGGGAAGGAAGGAAGGAAGGAAGGAAGGAAGGAAGGAAGGAAGGAAGGAAGGAAGGAGAAGGGGAGGAAGAAAGGAAGGAGAAGGAAGGAAGGAGGAAGGAAGGGAAGAGAAAGGAAGAAAAGAGGAAGGAAGGAAGGAAGGAAGGAAGGAAGGAAGGAAGGAAGGAAGGAAGGAAGGAAGGAAGGAAGGAGAGAGAAGGGGAGGAAAGAAGGAAAAAGTAAGGAAAGAGGGAGGAAAGAGGAAGGAAGGAAGAAAGGAAGGAAGGAAGGAAGGAAGGAGAAGGGGAGAAAGAAAGGAAGGAAAAAGAAGGGAGGGAGGGAGGGAAGGAGAGAAGGAGGAGGGAGGAGAAAGGAAGCCCCAGCAGATTTCCAGTGGTTACTAAAGTGACGAAGATCCCCATCTAGTGGCCGTCTGTCCTCATAAAACAGAGGTCCTCAAGCCTCCTTGGAACACATCCAGAAGTAAGCGTGTATTAATGCTAGTCTCTATACTGGATTTCATGTAATGACAAAATTTGAGTTTTAAACAAAATTCTATTTTAATGCATTAGAATTTAAGTGCCCAAATTATTTCATTCACTTAAACATGCTGAGCAGTGCACTAGCTGGTTACAGATAACAAGGAGCAGAAACCAGCTTAAGAGACAGACAAACAGACGCCAGAAGGTGTGGGTGTGCTGACAGTGCTGTTCACAAGGGGGCTGAGGAAGTGTGGAGGAAGCCTGCCTATCCCAGAATCATCGCTGATGCTTCTGTGTTTAGTCAGCACTAACCATCAGTAGAGAGCCTGGGCCACTGTAGGTTTTCTAATCCAGAAGCCTCTCAAGGCAAACATTTTTTTTTTACACAAAATTTACAGAGAAACTATAGGATTTATCTATTATCATAGGCCAGAGGCCAAGGGTAAATTAAACTATTTTTTCTAGCATTAAAACTCAAGCCTTTTCTATTCCAGCATGCTATGAAATAATCTTACGTGAAAAATACCATGCTAAGCCCACCCAAACTGGATGTATGTTAATGGCAGTAACACATTATCTCTTTCCATGAAGAGTACAGAAACTTGCATAATAGCACGAGTTTAATCTTAGCTATCCAAACTGTGTGTGTGTGTGTGTTACTTGTTAACAGCCCTGCAACTGTGGATGCACATGCACACAGGTATATGGTGCCTCTAATTGGAGGTCAATGTCCTGTGTCTTTCCTTTCCCGCTTTCTCACTTTATTTATTTATTTATTTTTTTCTGAGACAGCATGTCTCGGTGAATCTGGAACTCACCAATTCAGGGTAGCTGGCCAGTGAGCTATAAGGCTGTAATAATAAGAGTGGATGGCCACCCCAGGCTTTTTACATGGATTCTGTAAACTCAGGCCTTCCTGCTTGCATGGTAGACATTTTACTGACGAAGCTATCTCTCCAACCAAATCCAAGATTATTCTTTAAATTAATCTTTTATGTAAGATCCTTCTCCCATGTTCATTTCCTACCTCCGTATTTTATTCATGCATGTGCAGTGTAAGTGTGTTTGTGTGGGCATGTGCATATGTGAGCGTGCAGGCAAGTACCTGCGGAGAGGCTTACATCAGGAGTCCTCCTTATTCCCCATCTTAGATTTTGAGGCGGAGCCTCCCACAAAACCTGATAGACAGAAATGCCTCTCTAGCTCCTCAGCATGGGGATGACCAAAGGATGCCATCACACCAGGCTTTTTATGTGGGTACTGGAGCTCACCAACTAAGTCATCAATTCCATTTCTGTACCCCTGGTTCTTTTATACAAGCTGGTAAACCGTTTAACCAATAGAGGTTTTAGCGATGTTATCCACAGTCACACATACAAGCATGACACATCAGTACCCGCCACTTTGACAGAGTGATACAGAAGTAAACATTTTTTTTCTTTTACTAAAAATATAAGCACTCAATGAAATATTCTGCTTCTCTAACTTTCTGAGTCAGAAGAGAGACAAGATTAGGTCAGCAGAAACAGAAACTGGGAAACTACAGAATAGCATTTTCTTTAATAAGATGAATTCATTTCAGAAAACTAGGCTTTACTGTGATGCATCAATCTTTCCTCTTATAACTTAATTAAACTATAAATAATCAGAAATCTTATCAGATAAAAAAATATCTGGCCATCATGTATACAATCTTTGATTAAGACTTGGTAATTTATAATCTCAAAAATTTCTAAAATGAGATATTTTACTATATCAAATGCACAAAAAAGTAAAATAGGTAGGTATAAAATAAATAAGAAATGATAGTAAATATTAACAGGATGAAATTACCAGGCATGTCATAAAGAAACTGATACAAATTTCAACTACCCCCCTCCCCAATAATGTCTGTTATTCTAAATGTCACCAACATGATTAATTCCTAAATTTTTTGAAGTCTTAATGAAAATTGTATCTTAAGGAAGCCAGAGATTTTGTTTTAAAAAAGCTGCTTATTTTGCCATTTTCTATATTTTTCTGTTCAATATCCACCCATCAGCACTAAAACTGCAAACACAGTTTTCTCTCTCTGTTTTTGGTTGTGGACATTTTATGTAAACACATGTGGCTATATCCACTCATCTTTGAGGATTTCTGAACTTTAGTGTGAAATAGAAACTCCTTTCCCACTCCAAGGTAAATAAGTCAGTCCCACGAATTTTCTTTTGAGACTTTATGACTTCATTGAAAAGTCCTTGATAACCGCCTTGAGATGGATGTAGAGGACATCCTGGCTTTTCTCCCTGGAAGATCATCCCCACATCTGACCACACTTACAAGCTGTTTACCATCTCTGATTTGAGATGCGACCTTCAGACTAATTCTTGTATTTGAATCAATTCTTGCCATTTTCATTTGATTTCTTTGATTAGACTATTTATTCATGCACTAAAATTAATTAATTACAATTAATAGGCTTTATAATATGTTTCTACATCTTATAAAACCAATTCTCCCTTTATATTTTATTTAGCCAACTTTTCCTAGTTGTTTGGGTTTTATATGTATATATTAATTTCAAATTTTCCTTAATTAAAAAAATGAAGCAATGGTATGTTAGAAAATTATAAATGAGAAAGTATTAGTACCGATTTTTATGATCTTATTCTGATTGAAAGAACTTGGTATATCTTTTGTGATATATTCTTTTGTGACTTCCTACAGGGTTATCTTCATATCAATCTTGTAAACTGTAAGTTAGTTTTTCAATATTTTTTTCTTAAAACTATTTTCAACACCTATTTGGTGGGACAAGCATGAGTGTTGCGGAATATTAATTTGTGTTCCATTGGTTTATACAATGGAATATTTGTTTAATGATGCAAAGATGGGTTGCATTCTTTTATGTTGCATTTGTTTAACTCTGTGAAGCTGTGTTACTTTGCCTGTCTATAACACCTGATTGGTCTAGTAAAGAGCTGAATGGCCAATAGTGAGGCAGAAGAAAGAATAGGTGGGCTGGTAGGCAGAAAGAATAAATATAAGGTGAAATCTGGGAAAAGAAGAACAAAGAGAAAGAGAACAAGCAGAGGAGGATGCTAGAGGCCAGCCATAGAACCAGTTACGGAGTAAAAAGACAGGAAGATATGCAGAAATGGAGAAAGGCAAAATCTGAGAGGCAAAAGGTAGGATAATTTAAGTTAAGAAAAGCTAGTAAGAAACAAGCCGAGCTAAGGCCAGGCATTCATAAGAAATAACAAGTCTTGTATGTAATTATTTGGGAGATTGGAAGCTGATACCCCAAGAGTAAAAACAACCAACAACACATAAGGACCTGAGTTCTATCCCCAGCACCCCTGTATAAGGCTGAGTACCCTTGGAATCCCCATGCTGGGGACTTGAGAAGGGAGGACCACTGAGGTTTGGCTGGCCTGCAAGTATAGCAAACTCACGACTTCCACTGTTAGTAAGAGATGCCTCAAAAATAAGGTGGAGAGTGACAGAGGACACCTGATTGCAACTCCCAGCCCTGCAACATGCCCATACACACTTAAGTATGCTCGCTCACACATGTACACTGAATACATACACTGACACTCACACACCAACTACTTTGTAAATGATGAAAAGATTTAACTGTAGTACAGAGGAAATAATTTCTCTCAGACTCCAAGCTCTGTAAACAATTAGATGTCTTAAATGAAAAAAGTTACTAGCAAGCCAACACACAGCAACACAAGTGTGTACATGTGCATGTGTGCATGTACATACACACACCCTTTTATCGTAAACTGCCCGTCTGCAACACATTGATTTATATACAAGTGCATCCTAACACATCAGCACACACATGCACACAGACTCTCCTTATCATAAACCATTGGACTTCTTTCTGTTGTCATTTCAAATATTAAAATAATACATCTCAAATACTCATAAGAGCTTTTACAAGCACAGTCTAATAACTCCCCTTCCTTGACAGCGTGCTGCTATATTCATTTCAAAGCATTTTACAAACTGTGAGGTCAAGAAACCCCAATGTCTTTGTAACCATTTGCCCTCAGTAAAAAGATCACTAGAAGGAAAAGGAAGGACTTTGTGATATCCAGTAAAGAAGAGATTTGTTGGTTTAATAGCAAGACTCCAAAATCTAATAATGATGATAATAATAGTAACTCATAAGCCCACCAAGAAAGCTTCTTTTCCGAGACTTCTGGCCATATAATAGGTCTCTGAAGATGCGTTTCACTATTCAATCAAAACAGAGGGGACTGTTAGTTCACACTGAGTGGAAGGACTTATCTTGTATTGTTAGAGGAGTAGAAAGGTGCTCAATGAGGCTTTTCCTAAAGGAGGGAACTGCTCCTCTTTCCAAGGATATAAGAGTGAAATTTTACTGGGGCAGGGGTATTCACATGCTATATAAAGAAACTAGTTTCTGGGTAGAGCAGTAAGGAAATATAGGATACAACATGATTTGCTCACAAAAGATATAGCTAATTAGTCATATTTATCTAAAGAAAGGAGGTTTACAAAACACTCTGAAATAAAAATTTAATAAGTGCATAAGTGATTGTGCACAATAGAAGGGAGCATCAGTGGGCACAGCTACATCCCTGTGATACCAGCACAGGGAGGTTGGGGAAAGGGGAGGCTCATGAGTCTCATGAGTCTTGAGACAGGGAGACCCTGTCTCAAGAAAGTAACAAAAAAGAAAAAGAAAAAACCAAACAGAAAAAAGGAAAAAGAGGAGGTTAGAAAGAAATGAGAGGGGAACAAAAAACATTTTAAGGACAGGCTTTTGGGGAGCCATAAAGGAGGTAAACACAAACCCAGGGTTTTTATTAAAGTCAAGATATCTTTTTAAAAGATAGAGTATTTGTACTTATTCTTTGAGAATATCATACATGTACATAATGTGTTTTGATCATATTCAACCCATTTCTTTCTCCAATTCCTCCCACACTCATTTTACAATCTCATGTCTTCCTATTTTCTCTTTTCTAAAAAGTAACCCGTTGGATCCAATTAGTGTTGCCCATATGTGCACGGGTATGGAGCCATAGGATAGCTTCTAAAGATGGGTATTACAACACTTTATGGGGAGTAAGAGCTGACTTAGCAAACATATAGAATATCTGCTCATGAATGCCATCATGAGTAGTTCACCTAGATGGCTCTTCTCGGCATGTGTGCAGATATTTTTGTCAAATGGATACAAGCTAGAGTTATCAGAGAAGGGAACCTCAATTGGGAAAATGCCTCCATAAGATTGAGCTGTAAGTAAGCCTGAAAAGTATTTTCTTAATTAGTGATTGATGGAGGAGGGCCCAAACCATTGAAAGTGGTGCCATCCCTGCCCTGGTGGTCCTGGGTTCTATAAGAAAGAAGCCTGAGCAAGCCACGAGGAACAAGTCAGTAAGCAGCTCTCTTCCATGGCCTCTGCATCAGCTCCTGCCTCTAGGTTCCTGCCCTGTTTGAGTTCCTGTCCTCCAGTGATCAAAGTGATACAGAACTGAAAACCCAATAATCTCTTTCTTCCTCAACCTGCTTTGGTCACGGTGTTTCCTCACAGGAACGGTAACCCTGGCTAGGACGATACAGAAGTGTGCCGCAACTGAAAGAGTGATTGCTGTCTCAGGTCTGAGCTCCACTTCTGCTGCCCAGCTAGCCCAGGCATGAGAAGCCACTGCCTTACATGTGGAACAGCAAGCACATGCATGTCCTAACTTTACACTACAAGGACTCCTGTGCTTTTGGAGGGAGGACACGGATCGTGTTTCTGATATCCATGTCTCTTAAGATGATTGCAGGCAAGGAGCAGCCTGTGATCAGGTCATCTATGTGGAACCCGAGTGGGAAAAGCATGCTAGCCTAGCCACCTCACTCTGCACTCACTTCAAAAAAGAGTGAGGGCGCAGTGATGCTGCCTACCCTGTAAAAAATAATATGTGAATATGTAGTGTAGCGAGCTGTGTGGAATCACACCTGATAAAGATGTGTAATCAACTCCTGAGATGGCTGAGGCCTGACCTATGCTATGATCACGCAATGATCATCAGCTGCTTGCATATGCGTGGGCCTATGGGCAGTGCCCACTTGGCAATCCGGGATTGGCAGCCTATGCCTACTTAAGGGCTGGGAGAGGTTTGCCCGGTGAGAGAGGGGAAGGGAGAGAGAGAGAGAGAAAGTGAATAAAGTCCTGGAATAAACTGCAGTGAGAAGAGCTCTGGTGTGTCGTGCGTCTTCCTTGCTGGACGAGGTGAGGCGTGACAATGTAGTTTTACAGATGATTTAGAAATGCCCAACACTGGATCTCTTATTAGAAAAGAAATATCCCCTGTTGTGAAGTAAGACCTGCAGGTTCAGATCTTCCTTAAGAACAAAATGAGCCAGGAGGTGCATGCCTTTAATCCCAGCACTCAGGAGGCAGAGGCAGGCTATCTCTGAGTTAGAGACAGCCTGGTCTACAGAACGAGTTCCAGGACAGTCAGTGCTGTTATACAGGGAAACCCTGTCTCGAAAAACCAAAAAAAGAGCATCTTTAGAAACAGAGGTTGCAAACTGTTGTATATCACAGCACAGCAGAGATTCTTTAAAGTCATATCAACTATGTATAGATCACGGGTTAAAAACACTGGCTTTGCGGCCTTTGTTCAGGAAAACTACTCTCCCTCTTGAGTATTCGTTTTTTGCCCTCTCGGTTCCTCCCTTGTCTCTTCTCTAAGTCTTAAAAAAAAAAAAGAAAGAAAGAAAAAAGGGTGGGGGTGATTAGGAATGCCTCCTTTCACTTTCCTTATCTGATCCTCTTTAAGTAATGTGAAATTTGCACGCGGCCAAGATGAAAAGATGAAAGAGTTACTTCCCCGTCTCCTTTACTCAGTATCCAAAGGCAATATTCACGAGTGCATTTTTTCTGTTCAGAATGCAAGCAGCTCAGGAATGCTGCTCATTTTTCCTGGGGTGGACATGTAAGAATCTGCCAAAAGCATATAGCCTAACCTTGTGGAAGATACTGGAAAATGCAAAAGGACTTTGGGCTTTGTGAAACATGAGCTCTGCACAGCAGTTTTCTGGAACAGCCCTAACTTCTTCCTGTTTGCTTTCGTGTGTGTTCCTCCGCCAATAACTACGTTCATCCCATGTAGGTAATGTACCAAATTCTTGTCCTTGGTGAGTACACCAAGATTTCTGCTCTCTGTGGTGTGAGAAAAACAATAAAAAGCTAAAATAAAAAATGTTATGTTTCAGATACTGTAAGGTAATGTCAAGAAAAGGCAAATTTAGAATAGGGGACCAAGATTGTCAATAAGGGAGCCATGACCAGGGAGAGACATGAGACAAATGGTTCTTGAACAGCAGCACACAAGTGGGTATCTACAGAATATGAAGAAGTGCAGCTGGACCACGGTGAATGGAGGCAGGACAAGAGTACAGAGGTAGCGGGGTCTACACTACCTAACCTTCTGCACAAGGGTAAGGAGCTTGGGTTTTTGATTGATTTTAGTTCAAGGAATAACTTGACTGTTCACTGGAGACTGAAATTTTCCTTTTGCCTTTATTCTGTCTTTAACCATCTAAGGTTGGGCTCTCTGGTTCTGCATTTCCCCTTGGTTTTGGGCCTTTGCCTTTAACGTTGCTTATCCAATAGGTAGATTGTTCTTTAGCTCAAACAGAATGTCAGTCAGTGCATTTGAAATAAGATAGGTGTGTATTGTGTGTGTGTGTGTGTGTGTGTGTGTGTGTGTGTACTCATTTCTAAATTGACCAGGACTGGCTATAACAAGGACCTAATATAAAATGAAAACACAAGGTTCCACATTAAATAACTATTAACATATTCAAGACAGAAACAAGCAGAGAATCAAGTCAAGCTCAAGAACTGTTTAAATTAGAGGGACATTTCAGAGTAGTGTCCTGTAAGACCGGACAAGCCGCATATTCACAGAGGTGGCTTTACTATAATAAATGTTACTTGAATGAGGAGCATGTACAGTGCATAAGTGAATATTTTCTATTCGTCATATCTGTTACTTAGACAAGCTCATTAACACCCACTAAAGAGGACCAGTCTATCCAAAAGGCATAAAGAGCAGCTGTCAGGAAATAAAGAAGGAAACTACGAAATTCTACGGCAACTTGATGGCATCGCTGTGCACTAATGGGGATATAGTGATTATCTAGCCTGATTTCAACTAAATCACAACTCATTTTTCTTACTATTTATATAAATATGTATTCCTTCATACTGTGAGCTCAATTATTATAATATACAACTCCAAAATAAACAGCTGCTAATTCTATTAAAATAATCGCTAGGTATCACATTGCTGGATGAGTCCAGGAATTTTATTAGGCAAACAAACGGCTGGGAAATACAGATCAATGGCTACATATTTAGGCTGAAGCTGCAATTAAATTATGCTTTTAAAATACTGAAAAATATGAGCCAGGCATGAAGGTAAACATTTTAAATCCCAGCACTGGGGTTGGGAGGGGGTGTGTGACAGAGGCAAGTGGATCTCTGAGTTTAAAACTAGAGCTTCATCATCTTTAAGTTTTCAGAAAACCAACAACCAGGTTAGACAACAATATGTGACAGCAAAAGGTTTATAGGGCAATTTATTTTACCTTCTCGGTGTAAAACTAGACACGACCCTAGCGAACTAGAAAGAGTTTACCAGGTTTAACTATTTTCTGCTGAAGAATGCCATTGGACATTAGGTGCCAAGTCTTTAGTGCCAGTACAGGCTTTACATTTTAAACGTGCGGCCGTACTTCTAGCTGCAGAACAGGGTTAGACTAGCCCGGAGGAGTTCACTTTCCATCCATGGTGGAGCACTCCTAGGCATTAGCTACCACTGTGATTTATGCAACATCATGAACACACTCAGACTCACCAAATTATAGCCTGGGGTTAAGCATTCATCCAAAGCTGTAGAGAAGAACAAATACATTTCGGGAGTTTCTGATACTGCAGTATTCCTCTAGCTGCATATGCCAGTCTTGTATTATCAGATCCTTGACCTCAGGCCTCCACACTGTGTTCTAACTTCAATCTTATGTTTAATTCCAGTTTGTTCTAGTTCAGAAAATCATTTTAAAATATGCTGTCTTCTAAATAGACAACTTAGCACATTAATGATTTTAATCAAGGCAGAAGAAACTTGTCCTGATATTGAAACGGAAATGGTTCATTTGTTATTACCATTGTCCATTGCAAAACTGCTTTCTATACAGGGCACAGAAAAATACCAGGAAGCAAGGAGTCACAATCATTTTAAGCATAAGCTTCAGCTGACATTACCCAGCTGACTTTGCTTGTGCAAGTTACTTCAATGTTTTCAGTCTGTTTTTTTCCTTATCGACAGAATGGGAAGATTGGCCTCAAAGGGGGCTGGGCTTGGGAGAGGGTAGGGGAAGGGACTATATTTCCAGAATCAAGCTTCTCCTTTGTGGCCTTCCTTCCTTCCTCCAGGTCTTCAAAACTGCCTGCAGCTAACTATAATCACTTTGCTTTTGGCTTTGCCCTCTTTTCTTCTGTCCTGCTGAATGTTTAAATGGTGCCCAAAATGGAGCATATTCTCTGGGTTCATATACCAGGCAGAAGCAAGCTCACATGTCTATGGCCAAGTTCTCAGCTATGGTAATTTGCTCAGATACCGGGGGAAACAAACAGGTAGTCTATATATTAAAAATAACAGTAGACTCACTTCTCATGCTGGGCACACATACACAACTGTAACTATACATCCAAGTTGTCTGGTCTGTCTGAGAAGGTCTAGGGATAATGACTACTTCCGGTTCCTAGTTTTATTTCTAAATATCACTCTCCACTCTAGGAAGCCAGGCCCTTGCAGTAACGGCTAATACCACGGTTAGGGGAGGAAGAATGGAAGAGGAGCATGCCAACTAGAAACCATAACTGAGATATGACATTTAGTAAAGAGGTAAACACCTCACAGTCATGAATCAAGTTGAAGCTATGTGATCCCTAAAGAAATTCAATGAGACAATACCTCACTTCTGTGGTTTCAATCAGAGGCTCATAAACCATGAGAAAGCACCGCACACAAAAATCAGACACATACTGAGGACACTATAGCTATTAACTAGGTGCTACTATTTAAAAAAAAAAAAAATCAAGGCTGTGTGGAAGGGCTAAAGAACTATTTCAGACTGGTGAAAACTAAAGAGGCAGGACACTAAAAACAAGGGGCCATCCTGGACTGGACTGTAGACAAAAGCTGGAAATAACTGGGACAAGTGGTGTCTTAGAGTTTCTATTGCTGTAAAGAGACACCATGACGACAAGTCTCATAAAGAAAACCAAGTCATTGGGTGGCTTACAGTTTCAGAGGTTTAGTCCATTATCTTCATGGTGGGGCATGGCAACATGCAGGCAGATATGGTGCTGGAAAAGGAGCCACATACTGATCCCACAGGCAGCAGGAAGTGAGCTAAACTAGGCGTAATTTGAGCATAAGAGACCTCAAAGCCTACACCCCAGTAACACACTTCCTCCAACAAGGCCACACCTACTAATAGTGCCCCTCCCTATGATCTTATCGGAGCCAATTAAATCCAAACTACCATAAGTGGTACTAACTTAAGCTGAATCCACAAATACCATGGTATGAAGTTATGAAGGTACATGTTCCTTAAAATCATGTTGAAGCCCTAGCCCCATTGCAGCTCTATCCAGACTACGCTATTACTAAGGTTAAATGAGATCATAATGGAGAACAAGTGATCGATCAGATGCAATTAGTGTGTCTATAAGAAAGACATCACAGCAGGGTGGTGGTAGCGTAGACCTTTAATCCCAGCACTCGGGAGGAAGAGTCAGGAAATGTCTGAGAATTCAAGGATAGCCTGGTCTAGAGTGAGTTCCAGGACAGGCTCAAAAGCAACAGAGAAACCAAGTCTCAAGTCCCCCAACACCCCCTCAAAAAAAGACATCACAAAGCTTGCTGCCTTCTCCCAGGCATGCCAGTCCACAAGTGTACTACAGGCGAGGGAGGACCCTCATGAGAAATGCATTAGCCAGTACCTTGCTCTTGGTTTCCCAGTCTCCAGAAACATAATACATTGTTGAGTAACCTAGTCTGCAGTGTTTTGTTATGGTGGCCCAAGGTGATAGCACAGTAATATTGAACTGATGCTAAATACCTGCTTAGGATGGCTGTGCTGTGCCCTTGTAATCAATACTTCTGTACGTATTAAGTTTACAGTTCCAGAATGTCATATGCCTGCTCTCTTCTCAGATGGTACAGAGATCTTTAAGATTAGGGAAACCAGGTGAAGGAAAAGTGGGAAATTTATTACGTCTGCATAGATTATGTAACTTTTAAAATTATTTCAAAGTAGAATTGGAGATTGAAAAGTTTTAATTATCATCCAGAAACATTTTTATAAACATGAACTGTCATTTTCCATTATTGTATTGGGATTGGATTGATGTCTATTTTAGTAAAAGAGAAATCTAGAAAGACTTACATCACTTTACTGCAATCATAATGGCTGTACCTCAGATATTCACATTCAGTTAATAAATAAAAACATTCATGATTACAGCTCTATTACTGACATATTTATACAGCTGCTTTGAATAATCTGAATGGAAAAATACCTGGAGAGGGGGGGGGGGAAGGCTGAAGGAAATACACTGTTAGCTTCAAGCACATTAAAGTTAACATAGGATTTTTTTTTAAAAGAAATTACAAGCATATTGTGTGTGTGTGTGTGTGTGTGTGTGTGTGTGTGTGTGTGTGTGTGTGTGAAGTGCCTGAAGGGGCTAGAAACACTGGAACTGGAGTCAAAGTTCTGAGTCTCCAGGTGAGTCCTTGGAACTAAACCTAGGTCCTCTGCAAAACAGTAAAAGCTTTTAACCTCCAAGCTGTATCCACAGGCCCCTAGTAAGGAATTTGAGTCTACACTGTAAACAATTAAGAGGTCTTATCCTGAAAATCTCACAGTCTGTGTAAGCGTCAAGGCGCATACAGAGGGAAAGGATGACCAAATACTGCCATAACAAAATGAAAGCAAATTTCTAGAGTAAGAGCATTGTTACTTGTGTGGCCATGTACCAGAATGATGTACTAGACAATGATTTAGATTTTATCCACACTACAATTTCGCAGCTCTGTGGCCACTAACCAGTTACTGATCCAAGGCCTCCATGTCCTCAACTACTCCAGTTGCCTCACATCTGCTTCCCACTCATGCCCTCCACCCTTGCCCCTTTCACTCTCATCTCATGTGACTAACATCTTTTTCTTCCTTTAGTGTGAATAAAATCAGATCAAGTTTCTCCACTGTTCCTAACACTAAGCTTCCCTTAAAGTGGTTTCAATAGCTTTATCAGGTCTTTGTGTGGCGGGGACCCAATTTCCTTCCACTGTCAGCCTTGCTCAGTAAGCAAGGTTCACACTGACCTTGGTTTTTGTTGTTGTTGTTTTGTATCTTATCCAATCCACCCCTGCCTCTGGACTTGTGTGTGACCCAAGACTGTTTTGTGGGTAGCTCTTTTTCAAGGTTCAGGAGTAGGCTCAAATGTCACCTCTAGGATGACCTTATTTTACCTTTTAAAGAGAGACATCATGCCCCCAGCTATTTTGATGGCAGACCCTGTTAGCTGGAATCCCCTTATTTACAGGTTTATTTTCCGAGGGCAATCAATAACAAAAGTGCGTGTGCCTGATTTATTTGGATGATGCCTCCCCCCCCCCCTCGTCAACTAAGAAGTGCCAGGGATAAATGTTGACTGACCTACAGTTCTTTAGGCCTTCAGGTTTCTAACGCACGAAGGGGGGGGGATAATCAGACCCACTCTTGCCATTAGAAACTAGACCTAACTTTATAAAGATCTTCCTATGCCTGCAGCAGTGGGAAAATCACTTCGTATGCTTATCCTCATGCACCACTGTGATTTCCAATCACGAAATAAGGTCAGCAGGTTATGGAGAAGTTAAAAGAAAATACAACAGATGTAAGGACAAGTCCACAGTAAATTCATCAGAGCTTAACGTCAGAATCTGCTCTTAGCTGCTATTTACTAGTGGTCCTTGTTTGTCCTATTAGCGAACTGAAGACGGCTATTGCATATTTCCCGGGGGTCTTTGCCTGCCCGATTCAGTTCCCCCTTTAAAAGGCCCACAAATCTTGGTCCTTCTGTTCTGAACCGCAGTTTGCAAGCGGTTCTCTGCCTTGATGTTCTTATGGGGTGAATAGCAAAGGAGTATCAGCGCCGTGGAAGGCGTCTGCAAATGAGCTGAGAAGATGCAGAAGTCGAGAGTATTGGAGAGGGATGCAGTTTGCACAGTTAGTGCTCCTGAAAGAAGCACTGCCTGACCTCAGGTCAGAGGTGGTTAGTGAACTCCAAGCAGGAGCCCCACACGAGAGCTGCCGCTGGGGGCCGCTGGGTCGAGACAAAGGCTGACGGAGTTTGGGAAGATGGGTGTTAAGTGTTACAGTACAAACCCCAGTGAGGAGCTTGCATGTAGAGGGCCAGATGCATTTTCCACAAAGTAAACTAGAGAAGTATTAGAGGGAAACAAACTGCAAGGCACAGCCACCTAGCAAGAAAACGCGAACTTACCCTCTTCTGGCCACCCGGCCTCCGTAGCCCGGCTACTACCTGAGGAATCTGGTCGTCAAGGCAGCGGCGGGGCTCAACCCGGCTACCGCGAGACTCGAGAGGTCTCGCGAGTACTCGCCTAGCGGCCCTGACAGGCGGGCGTGCTTTCCGGGGGGTTATGGGAGGATTTTGGTGTCCGGGATAGAGGTCGGTGGCTCTGTGCTGCCGGTGCTGGAGCCAGCCCGGGTGGGCGGGCTGGACTGTGGCGAGATCGGAGCCGGTTCTTAGGCCCGGCTGGAAGGGGCTCGGAGGTGCCGGGCGGGGCCTGAGGCGGCTCGGGACATGGGAGCGTCCGAGCGGGTTCCGCGGTCCCGCCGCGCAGCCGCCCCGGCGGCCGAGGAGCAGCAACCCGCACCAGCGCGCGCAGGAGGACGAGTGGCGGCGGCGGAACAAGACGGTGCTCACCTACGTGGCCGCGGCCGCCGTGGGCATGGTGGGGGCCTCCTATGCCGCCGTGCCCCTCTATCGGCTCTACTGCCAGGTAGGGAGGGACGAGGTGCAGGATGGAGCCCAGCGGCGCCATCATCCCTGGGCCAATGCCTGCGTAGGCCGCGATTCTCCAAGGCCAGTTCCGGGAGAGATGGAGCTGGTGCCACGCCTCAGAAGGAATGAGCCTTAACACAGGGACAGGGTACTCCTGGCACTTAGTGAGTAGAGAGGTTAGACAGGCTGTTAGTTACCTGGAAGTTCATGGGACACCCCGCCCCCCCCCAAAAAAAAAAAAGATTTTCCAACATGCCAGTAGTACTGAGACCGACAGAAATGAAGTAGTTAACACTCCTGAGTGTCTGTTCACATGCTTTCGTCAGGTTAGGCTAGGTTAACATTAGGTCTTAAAAAAAAGTAGCCTTAAAATCAAGTTCCATGTTTAACACTAGTATGTCCTTGAGAATACCCTGCTACTGTGAAATCAACAAGTTTTAGAGCAAGAAATAAAGTAAGTATAGGATGCCATGGAATGCAATGGTCCCTTTTTATGAGCCAATTAAAATGAAACCCAGCGATACTATGATTGCCTCAGCTAGTAGTAGATCTGGGCTTGAGCCCAGGATGTCGTTTTAATGACTGTTTGGCTAGTTTAGTTTAAGCACTGAACTTGAGAAACTTTAATCACATATGTCCCAAGAATATATAAGGAATTGATATTGAAGGAGAATACATAAATTTATTTTTATTCAACTGACTTAAATTCTTTAGGAAAAATAGTTTGTCTTAAAACTCAGTCTCTTAAACAAAATTATATATATATATATACACTTGTTAAATAAAGTCAAATACTTGTCCTGCAGTTCATCTCTTAGGTTTAAAGTGGAATTTGACAATGTTGAGAGAAATTGCTGAAGCTAAGTAACTTGTGTAACAAGCAAAAGAAAGATAGTAAAATATTAATACGGTAGTTTTTTTAGAGTCTTCCATTAGCCTCAAATTTGACCTTTTGTTTTTCTAGTATAGGCATGGTAAATTATCTGGGAATCAGAATTCTGATTATCTTAAGAATAAGAATATCTTGGAAGTAGCATTGTCCCCACATCTGATAAAATGATAGTAATGAGCCCGGGTCCTCTGGAAAAGCAGTCAGTGCTGGAGAGATGGCTCAGTGGTTAAGAGCACTGACTGCTCTTCCAGAGGACCCGGGTTCAATTCCCAGCACCCACATGGTAGCTTACAACTGTCTGAAGATCCAGTTGCAGGGGATCTGACACCTTTATACCAGTGCACATAAATAAACCATAAAAAATACTTTAAAAAAATTCCTGGTACTTTATGGCAGTTAACTGGGAAACCAAAAATAAAAAGCTTAAAAAGGTCAGGTACTCATTAACTGTCAATGAAGGATAAAAGATCTCTGTGTTTGCAGAGAATTACAGGTAAGTGTCAGATAATCATTGCTCCACCCACACGGGGAAACATTTATGATGCCCTGGGAAAACAATATACAACTGAAACTCTGAACTGATTTCAGCTCTAAAAACTGTGGTGCAGAAACATGGACAGTTTTGTGTTTTAACTGAAATGACTGGGTGTGGGTAAACTGGTTTTTGTAAGTGAAAAATTGTTTATGTAAACTAGACTAACAGTGAAGGGAACTGTTTAATGAAAGGTTACATGTCAAAAGTCTTGCTTTACACTCAGTAATAATAGCTTGTCTTCAAAATCTGCTTTTAAAAGTGACTCCTTGCTAGAAAAAAATAGGACTCACTTTACCAAATATAAACAAACCATTGACACAGAGGAAAAGATCAGGGGTAGTATACAGTTTGGCTCAAAGTAGAGCATTCGGTTGTTTTTCAAATTTTACTTTTTTCCAGGAGATACATGGAGATCTAAACACTGTTGCTTAACGTATCCAGTGTCTTGTTCTAGACTACTGGACTTGGAGGATCTGCAGTGGCCGGGCACTCATCCGACCAGATTGAAAACATGGTGCCCGTTAAGGATCGAATCATTAAGGTCACCTTCAATGCCGACGTGCATGCCAGTCTCCACTGGAACTTCAGACCTCAGCAAACAGAGATATATGTGAGTGACGAGTGGGTGCATCTGTTAACCCATCTGTGCTAAAGTGTTACACCATCTAAGCATCTCAGAATGCTAGTACACCTCATGAGTAGATAGAGTTGATAATATTCATGGGATCTAATTTCAGAGTGGAATTACTCAAGGAATATGTTAGTGTTTTGAAACATTTACTTTTTCATATTCCCTACATTTAAATGGAATTATGGCATTTGGGGTTTCTGTGATAGTCCCACAGTATACCCCAAGCCAGCCTCAGACTTACGACCCTCCTACCTCAAATTAGCCTTGCTTGCTGTTATTCTTGATTTCTCAGTGCATTAACCTTTGCTTAAATAAGGGTTTTATTCCATCAGTTTTACTCTGGTTGTAAACTTATTGTAATCTATTTAAGGTTAGTTTAACATTGATATCCCTTAAAAATACTCAACCATGCCATTAAGATCTAAATGAATTAGAGGTATAGATGGTGCTGGCTATATTTTAACTTTTAATCAATTGAAACAATGTTATGTGTTTATAATCATGAGATTAAAAGTTGACTAAATCCTAATGTTGAGTATATATCATGTTATATAGCTTCCTGACTTTTACTATGATATAGGTGATAATAGAAAAAAATGTGGAGAATCATTGGTCATAGTAAGTAATTGACTGACATATCAGAAGCATTTTTGTCCATCAAAAAGAAAAATATAATTTTGAGAGGAAGAGAAAGTACTGAGGTATGAACCAAGGGTATTGTATGTGCTGGGGAAGCACTCTACCATTGAGCTAAACATATAGACTAAGAAAACATTTTAAAGATGTGAAGTAATTATTTCAGTAGTAACAACAGTCTAGCATCATTGTATCCAAAATTCTTTTGAATTGTTAATAATTATAATCCTGAAAGGATTTGAGGTAAATGCTTTTTAACTATAGATTACTCTCAAAAGCCTTAATTTCAAATGTTATTTTAAAAAACCCTTATAAAACAAAGTGCTTCCCCAGTTTAGTGAACATACTTAATTTTCTTTAAGGAGCTTGTAGGTTATGATTTTGAATACTGGTTCAAATTGCATGGCAATAATCAGGATGAAGGCAAATTGGTACGTCATAGAATGTCCTATGGAAATTTTTTACAGCCTTTTTGCTTTTATTTCTCAAAGTATTAACTCCTTTTAGTTTAATAGATAACAATCAGTCATTTTTACACTGGTTATAAATGTAAGTTATTCAGAGTTGTGCTAAGTTTAATATTGGCACCCTTTAAAAAATTTGGCAATCATGACATGCAGGTTTAACTGTTATAAAGTAGCTGGGCTTGAGCTGTGGTTTGCTTGACTTCTTGGACACATTGTAAGTAATTTATAGAAGATTCAGACAGCCAGCTGGGACCTTGATAACTGATCTTTTGTTGGCATGAGCAAATACACAGTCTGAAACTAAGATAGGTTTGTGGCAGTGTTCATAGGACATTGAGATAGGTAGTATGGTCCAATGAATAAAAAAAAGTATGATTCTTAATTTAGCGGGGGGAATGAATAGCATCAAATATAACGTGTGTTTGTTGAAACAGGTGGTACCAGGAGAGACTGCACTGGCATTTTATAAAGCTAAGAATCCTACTGACAAACCAGTAATTGGAATTTCTACATATAATGTTGTACCATTTGAAGCTGGACAGTATTTCAATAAAATACAGGTAAACTGAATGTGTAAACTTTATGATAAAAGTATGTGAAACTGCTTATTATAAATTAAATGCTTTTAATTTCTAAAAGTTCACTTTCTGGCTGGATATTGTAGCTAATGCCTATAATCCTAGTACTCAATAGACTGTGATGGGAGCATTGTCATGAGTAGAGTCCAGCCTGGATATGGGTGTGTAATGGATTCTAAGCCAAGCTGGCCTGCAATGTGAGACTGCAGAAAAAGGGAAGAAAAAAAAAAAAAAAAAAGCCTAGATCAGTACTTAGTTATTCCAAACATAAAGCCATTTTTGTGTCTTCATGCTTGTACCATCTAGATGGAGGGAGAAACCAAATTTATGTTTGTTCCTTTTGTTTATTTGTTTTGAGACAGGGTCTATGTATCCTGACTGTCCTGGAGCTCTGTAGACCAGGCTGACTCAAACTCACAGAAACCCACCTGCCTCTGCCTTCCAAATGGTGGGATCAAAGGGCTGTACTGCTATGCCTGGCTACTGTATTCTAAGATTAGAATTAAATTGCTTCTTAATCCTTAAAGCAAAACTCGGTCTGTGCAGAAAAGATGTTGTTATCCTATGGTGGTGCTTAAGGACAGGAAATGAATATTGCTGTGTTTAAGTAATACAGAGGAACCTTATTAACCAAATATCTCTCTGTAATTTGTAGTGCTTCTGCTTTGAAGAGCAAAGGCTTAACCCACAAGAAGAAGTAGACATGCCAGTGTTTTTCTATATTGACCCTGAATTTGCAGAAGATCCAAGAATGGTGAATGTCGATCTCATCACTCTTTCTTACACCTTTTTTGAAGCAAAGGAAGGGCACAAGTTGCCAGTTCCAGGCTATAATTGAAGTAGATTCCAAGGCCTGCTTCAGATTTGTGATTTTTGGAAAATCATGTATTGTGCTTTCTCAGAAGAGAAATATTCTACACTAATGTATATTGAAACCTTGTATTTTAAATGATTCTATTTCTTTCTTCTCAACTTCATTTATCTCATTTAAGACTGAGAGAATGGGTTCAGGACTCAGTCTGTGATAAAAAGATGCTGCTATCTCTGATGGTACTTAGGGGCAGGAAATGAGCATTGCTCTGTGTGCAGTAATAGAAAAGGAATGGTATTTATCGAGACATGAAGAATATTGACTGTTGGATGTACCACACGGGTGACTGTTGAAAACTGCACAAAAGGTCAGGGAGATGAATCAGTGGGTTAAATTGTTTGCTTCATAGGCCTTGACAACTTGTTCTGGTTCCTGGAACCAGCCTTAAATGAGTGAGTGGAGTAGCTGACACCTGTAATCCCAGAGTCCTGACAGTGAGGTGGGAGGTTGAGCCAGGAGAATCTCCTCGCCTTTATATGCATGCTATGGCACACATGCACAAATAAACTGCTTTAGTGGTTCAGTTTAATTCTGTAGTGTTAGGACCTTCACACTTTTACCAATGTATCTGAAAACTTTGAAAAAGAAAATATGCTCAAGTGGTTTTAGTTCATAGACCTTATCACCAAGCAAGGGCTGCTACTTTTCTGCAGTATAAAGTGACACAATTTAAAATTGTTCATTTATTTTGTGAGTATGTGGGGAAGGTGAGTGACACATATGTACTGGTCAGCAGACACACTGGGAGACAGTTTTTTCAAGGTTGTCAGACAAGGCAGCAAATGCATTCCTGCAGAGCTGTCTTTGGCTGAACTGACAGTTTTAAAGACTTAAAGAAGAGTAAGAGGAATCACTCGGTCTGCCAGCTCACTCCAAGTTTGTAATCTTCATTCAAGCGTGGCTTTTCCTGTTAAGATTGAGGGCTTATTTATTCAGAGTATTGAATAGACAATGACTTGGATATGATGATAAAGTGATTTAACAGAAGAATTACACCTGCTAGTCTGTGCTGGCATTTATTATCATAATTCCAGATTCATTAATGGATGATGTAAGGAAGAAACTATGAAGACTTATTGACATAAATGCTCTTTGAGGTAAAAAACAAAACAAAAACAATACAACTCTGACAAATTAATAGTAATTTAATTTTAAGTGAATGATGCACAATTTTGTTTTCCAGTATTTGTTTCAAAATGTAAATTATAATAAAAGGCAAGAATGTTTAACATTACAAAGGCCACCTGATGCAGTGCTCAGGCACTTGAAATATAATTAAACAAATCATCAAGTTTAAACCAAAGTGTTATTTATATATAAATGCAAACTGACTTCTACATTCAAATTCAGTTAAATGAAGGCACTCATTTTCTTCTTCACTTCCTGCCCAATCTGTTCACAATATTTTGTAGTAGGACGATCTTCAAGTACCCTTATAGGTCTGTGGTGATTTCTATTGGTAGGAATGCCTGCGCAGCAGAAGAGTCTTCAACTTAACCAGTTGACCTAATACCAGAAAGTTTTCCTTCTGCTGAAGTTGTAGTTGTTATAGTCAGCTTCTCCTGAAATCCTGAGCCATTGTCAGGAGTAGCTGTGTTAGCTGGGAAATGTTAACTATTCTGTTGAGAAGTGGTCCACTGGATTTCCCTGTTGGCAGGACTTGTCTTTCAGGCCTCAGTGGAGCAGGGACTGCTTTATTGAGCTGGTCCTTTGTGCTGCTAATTAGCTGAGCATACTCCTGAAATAAAGGGAAGACATTGGCCATTCTCTGAATTTCCTGAGAAACTGGAAAGCCATACAGTTAAGCAGAGGAAAGGTTGGAATGGACTTTTCCATGGTTGGAGATATGAAGGGAGTAAACAGTGAGCAGGTCAGTGGAGACCAGGCATTCAGTGGTATGTAAATAGGATACCTGGTGCAGGAGCACTACTGATGGTCCAGCTAACAGGTATGGACTGCACACGGATGCCATAGAGTTGTATTGAAATGACAAAGTTTACTGATCATCTTTTACTTTTGTTAGCATTAATATTTATATACCCCAAACCAGCTTCTGTATTTCCATGCCTCATTTCTAGATGATAAGATAATGGAGAGTGTATGTCATTAATGAGCACTGGACAGTGTTAAATAATTCAGAGGAACTTGGTACTGTGCTGAAATGGGTATCAGACTCGAATGGTGCTTATAGAATTTAATACCAATATGCTAATTCCACTGAATTATATGGAATCTATGTTGCGTAAGCTGGTGGGGTTTTTTTGTTTACCTTAGCAGTCACTGTGATTTTGAGCTTCTTTGTGGTGGTAAGCATCAATTTCTTCATAAACAGCTCTGAAACAAAGCCACCAAGGTAGAAGAATTACACTTCAGTTACAAAGTACTGTATTAGCACCACCAAAACTGAAAAGTACTGGCTTTTGGGCTGGGGTGTCAGGCATCATATGTAATAAAAAGATCTTTATCCTATACCTCATTCTAACATAAAAACATTCTAATGTTAGAGGTCTTTCCCATGCCAATTCAAGGACAATTTATTCTTACTTTTGATTTAAAGGAAAACTGGTTCGTATTTGGGCAGTTTGATTTTTTTTTTGTTTTACTTTAAAACAAATCTAGTTTTAAAATAATTTAAAAATAGGAATTGTCTGCTTTATTTAACATTGTATTATAGTCTAGACTTGGGAGAAACCTTTAACTTGTGTTGGTCATTTCTGTACCATTAATAAATTATAATTTTTAATAATTTCCCTAAGTTTATATGTAATTTTATAGCTCAAAAATTATCTGTACCCAAAGGTGGCATTCATATATAGAATATAGCAAAACACAGCTGGGAGAAATCTCCCAAAATAACACTAAAACAAACAAAGTGATCAATTTCATCAATTTTACCATGTTTCTAAAACTTTTAGACTTACTTTCCATAAAGTAATTTTACCTTTTACCCTCTTTAAGCCACTGATCTCATTATGTCTCAGGAAGAAACCTTATGTATTGTTCCCCATCTTTATATAGGAACTTAATATGTCCTTTCTCAATCCCTCCAGTTTATTTTTATGTGCATTGCCCATTACTCCCATGATCCTGTCAGCCTGTCTTCTCAGACACCTCTTCAGCAAATGCCTTCTTTTCCAAACCTTCAACTTCTCTAGGTCCTAACCCTCCACATTACATGCCAGTGCGGTCTCTCATCACATAGCTCCTAGAACCTCCCTCAATAATCCTCTAGTTCCCAAGCCATGCCCATCTCTTTACATTTATCTTGTAAGATATTTGTATGTATTTTCACTCTTAATTTTTAACATTGA
Organism: Alexandromys fortis; assembly: GCF_014885135.2. NCBI lineage: Eukaryota > Metazoa > Chordata > Mammalia > Rodentia > Cricetidae > Alexandromys > Alexandromys fortis. Next base: position 3,009,601 of record NW_026067974.1, read on the forward strand.
AATGTGGCTTGTGTCCCCAATTCACTAAAATAGCTTTAATAAAACCTATGTGCATGTAGCTGAATCCAAGATCTAGTTTTCAGTTCCTGACCAGGTTGTACTGTGTATAATATGTTCATCATAGCTGTGCGCAGATTAAACTTCCACGCCCAACACTAGATGTCCGATTACTTTCTTCATTGTCTGTGTTGGCATTTCCAGTTCATTGACTGTGCTAAACCTGCTTTCTACTGTGTGTGTTTTTGGTTGTTATTGTTATTTTGTAGACTTGACAAAAATTAGCAGTGCTGCTTCTTATGATTACCTCTAGCCTTCATTTACAGTAGTTCATATACACTAGTTACTATATCCCTTCATTGACATATTTGCTGGCCAGCTTAATTTTTTCTCCGCATTATGTTTCATGTTTATAAGAGCAGAGAGCTTGTCTTGCTCAAAATTAGATATTAGTCACGCCCTATTATATACATGAAATGTTGAAGGCGATGTGTGTGCTGAAGATACATAGATATCTTCAGAAAGAAAATTTTGGCCTGGGATTATTGGCCAACCAGTGATGTGAAAACTCTAGAACTAAGAATTTCTGCTTTTTCTTAGAAGTTCCTGGATTTCATGAGACCTTCAGTAGAACTGAGGCTCTGAGTCTCCAGAAAGCAAGAAACAAGGTGGTAAAGAGTTCCAGGGTTTCTCCTCCAGCTTCCCTGCTGACCATCTCACCCCTGGTACCTAGGACACAATATACTTACTTAAAGCAGTTAGTTAATCTGAATATGCTCAGGAAACTGAAATATTTGGACTTGAAATTTAACTACGTAAGTACATGTGTTCAGTGATGCAGCCACTTTTATCAAGCTTAGCCAAGGGAAATTCCACCATCCTTAGGAAAGTGCCTAGCAGTTGGATGTGGTGATACGTGCCTATAATCACAACACTCAGGTCAGGGCAGGAAGGTCTCATGAGTCTGTTTGATAGTAAATGATACCAAAATGGCTGTCTACTCTGAGGGCTTAAATAGAAAATATATCTAATGCTCCCATGTGCCAGGACATTGGCTGTAAAACAGGACCAAAGCAAAATATATATGAAGAGAAACAGGTTAAAAAAAGTAATAAGAGCTAATGGGACAAGCCTAAACTAAGGCTGAGCATTCATAATTAATAGTCACCATGTCATGATTTCAGGGATGGCTGTCCAAGAAAACCTGCTACAATTGGCAGTCATGGGTACGTGGTGAACTACAGAACATACTCTGTACCACCACCTTTGCTAACATTAACACAGCTATGGCGCTTATACAGTATCACAAATCTTTAGAACTACTTGAACATACTAGTTTTTAACTATGGGTAATTGATTCTTTTTAAATGTACATTTTAAATTCTGCACAGGCCAAACAAAATACAACTGGGGACCAGATATATAGACTCCAAGCTACCAGTTTCTGATTGATGATTTCCAAAATCTTGTTTTGAGCATTTTTCACAATGGGGATAATCTTCCACTCAAGAGGATAGGTATTAAATCTGTAATAGGGAGCTGGAGAGATGGCTCAGCAGTTAAGAGCACCGGTCACTCTTCAGAGGACCTGGTTTCAGTTCCTAGCACCCACACAAATGTTTACAATGGTCTGTAACAACAGTTCCAGGGGATCTGACACCCTCTTTGCATACACAGGTACAGGTACACATAGGCTGCACAGACATGATGCAGGCAAACACATAAAATAATAAAACCCCTATAATGTGCTTACCATCCCATATACAACCTGACAAACAGGAAACCATTCAGTGATGGTACCTTAAGGATTTCAAATTCAAAGCATTTTTATTTTCCCTTTGGACAAGGTCTTGCCTTGTGGCCTACACTGGTCTGACTCATGATCCTCCTACCTATATCTCTGACATGCTAAGAGTATACTGTATGGCTACACCTGGCTATAAAACAATTTTAACTGCTGGAGAGATGGCTCAGAGGTTAAGAGCATTGCCTCCTCTTGCAAAGGTCCTGAGTTCAATTCCCAGCAACCACATGGTGGCTCACAACCATCTGTAATGAGGTCTGGTGCCCTCTTCTGGCCTGCAGGCATACACACAGACAGAATATTGTATACATAATAAATAAAAAACATTAATGGTCACTTTTAAGGATATTTTTGTCATGTTGAACACAAGAAGTTCTTTTACATGTCTTTTGATTCAATTTTGGGGGAACAATTTTAAAATGTGGCATTAACATGCCTAGTGTCCCTCTCAAACTAGAAAGACACTTGCCACCAATCTATGCTAAATGCTGGTTCCAGTTACTTCTTAGCGTGTGACTAGCATTTTTATGTTTCAGTCACAGGCCAAGAGCAATAAGGCCATTGAGAGCAACAGCCACTATAAAACCTCATAAATCATTTTTAATAAGGCCATAAATTTCTGCCAAATGCTAAACAAAGTTAAATGATTGACCAAGCTCAGCTCTGTCCTCAAAGAGAACTGAGACAAAACATAAATTAATGATTTTCTAAATGACTTACTCTGTAGCAGGAGCTAAGGGATCAAACTCCATTACCTCGTAGTAATTGGGTGGTTGGAGATCATTGTTTAGCACTTGCATGAAGAAGGAAAAAAAGACCATTAAGTACACATTACGCTTGTGAGGAGCATGCACAATCCATAATTTGTTTAATGTAACAAATATTCAATTTAAATGAGTCTAACAAATACAACCAAAACAGACGGTTCAAATGTTACTAAGTTCCATGAGTCTATACATAAAATAGGATTTCCAAACCTCAACTATAATTTTATTTATTTTAGTGTGAACCAAATACAACATTCAGTTCAGCACAAGTATTTTTATAATCTCCTAATGCGAATTATAATGAATGGTGTCAGCCCTGAGTTTATTATATATGTTTTCAAAGTACAACGAGCTCTCTGCATTTCTCTATTTTTAATTAATAGTCTTTGACAGATTTGGGTCTTGTGTACCTGGATGATTGCTGGGCAAGGGGGGCTGCCTCTGGCTCGGCGGTGCTGCTGTGGCAGGCTGTAGGCTAACTGGCTGTAGTAATACTGAATTGGAGTGTTCTGGAAACTGGAGAAAGCATAACACGTGTTCAGGCATACATTCTACATTAAGCATTTTTGTTACCAAATGGCACTGCTCCAAGAGTCATACATTCAGCTGGGTGAGAACTAGTCACTTTTACCACTTCCATTTTTACCTAATAACTACTTGTAAAATTGTCTGCATGGTTTCATGCTTATTACATTCCATTTCCCCCATAAAATGTAAAATGTATTTTAAAATACTGTTTTTAAGGAAGAATCGGAATTGTGTGGCTCCGTCTAGCTTCTGTTTCGCTCAGAATATGAAATCTCAGCCTTGAACAGGAATGAAGTTCAGTTCACAAATAATCATGCAGCGATGCTATCAAGACTAAGAAAGATAAGTCGTTCTTTATCCAGGTTTAGCTAGCATAGCCAAATAAAGATAGAACTCGAGAGGCCGAGACAGGAAGGCGGCAAATTTGAGGTTAGACTCATCTACATAGCAAGACCCTATCTCAAAAATCAAAATTACATTTTTTGTAATTTCCTCTTTCATCCTACAAGTATGTCACTTTCTAGCTGCCAGGCACTATTAAGACAAGAAATAAAACAGACCAAGCACGTGCTATATCAGACACAAAGTGGAAAACAGTGTCTGGTGGCCTGTTCTATGGTGAGAGATCAGGAGAACTGGCTGAGGTACGTACAGTGAGAGTCTGCTCTCACAGCCTGGTCACAGGGAATGCCTCACCACTGGGAACCTCCCGGCTGAGCACTGACTGATTAATATTAGAGAACACAAGTTTCTAGGCTCTGAAGTCAGGGAAGTAATTATGGTTGAAGCATGGTGAGTCGAGATAGGTCAGGGGTGAGGCAGGAGCGGTAATGGTCAGGCTGAGATCAGAATTCCAGGCGTTTACAGAATAACACGGAGGAAGACAACCAGGTGGAGTTGAGCAGATGCGTGGCATGACGGGGGGAAACTGCTCGGGTTTGGTTTCTAAGAGCACACTATGATGTGGGATGGGGTGGGAGAGAAGCCTTGGGAGGCAGAAGGTTGTGACTGTGTCCATTGTGTGATCACTTATATTGGGGTGGGAAAGTGGAGAGGTGAGGTGTGTAGGACAGTAAACATGTTTTCAAACCAAGGTAAAACTGAGTCAAGGGATGTTTACCAAGGCTTTTGACACAAGCGCCTGATAAAGGGCGTTGACCACTTAATGAGGCACAGAGTCTGCTAGAAGAACTGGCAGATAGGACAGGGAAGAAAAGGGTGAGGGTAGATGCAAAGTTGATAGAATTCTGAGTTAAAGAAGCAGGGTCTAAGCTGGAGAGAGAAAATCTTGTTGATTGTCGAACCTTGGTTATTTTAAGGCAGGGACCAAAAGCTAGGCATGGTAGTGCATGCCTTTAATCCCATTATTTCAAAGGTAAAGGGATGAAGCTGAGGAGTTCATGGTGAGTGAGACCCCCGCCTCAAAGGAGAAAGAGGGAGAAACAAAAGATTCTAAAGGAAAGAGGTAGATAAGATAGAAAGTCTGTGCCTGGGGTTTCTGATATTGAAATATCAGGAAACGGGGCCACGAAAAGAAATGGAGAGAAACAAGGAATATGTGAGAGTCATATGTACACACGAGAACAAGTGAGTAATTGTTAAGACTGGGACTAGAATTCTAGCACTAGTTTAATTATGTAAGGAACACTGATAACCACTAGAGGGTTTAGAGAGAGAGGGATGAACAACTCTGAAGTCTTTCAAAATATAAAAAATGTTAGAAGAACTACAACTTTTGTTTCTTACAGTGCTGGTGATCAAACTTAGGGCTTGTGCATACTAGCTAAGTGCTATACCACTGAGCTATATTCCAAGCCCAGAAATTATGTCATTATTATCTTTAACCATATTATCTGAGAAAAACAAAATAAAAGTTATCTCAAAAGACTAAGGTTGCCAACAATGGCTGTGTCACCCAACTGTAAAGACCTTTCTTCTGCTGCTAGACTTGGGCCAAGTTTTGCTTTTGTTTTATATTAAAAAGTAAATATAATTTTAAGAGTATGCAGAGTGGAGCATCAGAACTAACAAGCAGTGCTTTGGTCACGATTATCTGCTGACTAGGTGAACTGCTAGCAAGAGGGTTTGGTTACTCACGTCATACGTGTGACTTGAGGCGAGGTTTTGGCTGGTCCTTTGGGCAAACCTAGGATAGTGTGATAACACAGCATGATTACCCTACAGCGAGAACACAAATGCAAAAAGTAAGATGATTTCCCAGGTCTGAAAGCAAAGCCTGTATAGCAAACCTTCAAACTACACAAAATGACACCGCACTTCAAACTCACAAAATGCAAACAACTACCATCTGGTTTCAATGCCCTTCGGGGCCATGAAACCCAAAATCAAACACAGCAAAGGCATCGGTCCTTGGCAGGAGTGGACTTGAGGCCCTGGAGTATGCACAGTACGTTAGTGAAAGCACTGCCCTCAGTCTTTCCATCCGTAGCTCCCACCCATTACATCTTGAAACATGAGAAGCTGTAGGGAGCAAAAGTTAGGAAAGATGGGAGAGTTCCCATTCTGGTTAAAGTGGAGTGGAAAAAAAAAATTATCCCCTTCCTAATGCCACTATAAAAGCTGGAAAACAAACCAGCGAAGCTAGTCAGGAATGTGAAAATGGTGGCAGGCCGACTGGGAAAGGACAAAATTTAAGTACCTTGGAACTACTGTTGAATTGACCATCTTTTGTATTCTCTTGATTTGAATGCAGCCAGAACCCCAGATACAGACATGACAGAACTTGAAGAAAAGCAGTCATTTTGCATGCAGGGAGCAAGAAGGACACCCCTAGCTGCCTCTGATCCATCTTCACATCCCAAATATAGCCAACCCCTTGGTGACTCCAGAGGTAATGGGTGGGCAGGAGAGTAAACTCTGAAGTGAGGGAAACTTCCTCTCTAAGTTTGTTGGCTAAGCTGTGACTTCAAAAGCATGGGCTAGCCATTGTTGCTATCTGTCCTACCATTTGTCTGGAGAAAGCACAGCAGGAGAACGATGATTAGGTAATTAGATAATAAGGTGACCAGAGGACAGAGAAGGGGAGCTCCAGGACACCAGAGAGCGCCAGAGAAATGGCAATGCTGAGAGAACTCAGGAAAACAATCGTGTAAGGTTGTTATGAAGTCCTAAGACAATTGTTTTCAACGTCCATGATTCAAATGATGTCAAAATACTGAGAACTGGACACACAACCTACCACTAGACTTCTGACCGACCACAGGGTAGTACATAGGCAGGATAGATTTGAACAGCACAGAAAGAACTTTGAAAAATCAGTGATTTTTGAGCGCATATTAAAGAGGCAGGCTGGAATTATAAAGTGAATCTAATCAAATTCTTTGCTTCATGAAATCAAAGCATCAACATTTATAGACCAGATTTCCCCAAAACCAAGCATCTACTAATAAAAATAGAAAAGCCAAGGATATAATTCAAAACAACTAGGCGTATAAAGAACCAGAAAACATTTAATGTAAGAAGACAAGCAACAGAAATGACTACCAAGAGGAAAGGATGTTGGCGTTATCCCAAAGAGATGTGAAAGCAGCTATTGCAGTACAGATATCCCAAGAGGCAAGCATTCAGTAACCCTCTGAAAAATGGAAAAATAGAAAGTGTCAGTTAACAAAAATCATCAATAACAACGTTGAAATTTTAAAAATGAAAAAAAAAAAACAAACTTCAAATCAGTTTAATTGTAAAATAGAGATGACAGGACAGTTAGTGAACTTGAATGTGGATCATAGACATGATCCAGTTTGAACAAGAGTAAAAGAGACCAAACAATTGGCCCTAAAACACTTAGGTGGTAATACCCAACAACTATTATCACAGTCTCAACAGAAAAGCAGGATGTGTGTAGTACTGAAAATAAATACGAATAAATAAAGTTTGGTGGAAGACATTAACTCATAGATTCCAGAAGGCCCGTGTAGTGAATTAAATTTTATCCACCCTCTCCCTAAAGGATATGTTTAAGTCATAATGCCTTGAACCTGTGTTGTCTTATTCAGAAAGGAGATGGATCTTCAGAGGCATTCGTCACCTGAATGATCTGTTTGGCCTTCAAATCCAAGGGACAGTGATCTTAGAAAAGCTTAGCGAGACTGTAGTTGCACAAAAGAGAGGGACAAAGAGTAGCAGCAGAAACTGGAATAAGCCAGAGAAGCCAAAGAATGAATACTAAGTCACCAAGAAAAAGGCAGAGGACAACTTGTTACTGAAAAATGCTAGAGAGACTGAATTTCAGTCTTCTTGCTTGCATAACTATGAGGTAATAAGTATCTGTGGTTTTGAACCATCTAGTTTGTGGGAATTTGTAATGGTAGCCATAGGAAACTAAGGTACTCAGCCAACACTACACAAATATGTCAAAAGAAATCACCCCCACACATCACAAACTGCTCAAAATTAAAGAAACAAAACAAAAACTAAAGGCAGAGCACATTATTTACAGAGAAACAGTTCAACACAACATTTTTTTTTCTTGTTTGCCACTGGTTTGTAATTCTCCTGGGATGCTTATAAAAACTTAAGATTTGTGCTACTGAGTCAGAACCTATGGAGGCCAACAGTGTGATATGTGATCTGCGACTTAGTAATTTATGCTGACTGAAGGATGATCTGGAACATTACACATTAAACTGAACACTGCTAGCTGAGATTTGGTTTCTTTAGAGAGTTTCATGGAGACATTTGCCACAAGGAACATTTTCCTGTATTACTCATTCATTCTCTCATCGCCCAACAAGGTTAGCAGGATGACAGGAAAACAGTTACTTAGCTGGCAGTTGAGCCAGACATCGGCCTACAACATTACAGCATGTGCTTGTCCTATATGACCGAGACTAGAGTGAGCCAGCCTATGGTACGGTCTCAGTTTGATAACCCATGAGGGTGTGACTGGTATTTCATTTCCTAACATAGAAACCTTCTTTCCTCTTCCCTTATACGTCTTTTCTTGCCTATTAAAAGAAATTCCCTGTTTGATTCTTTCTCATTCTTGTCCCTACAGTCTTCTCCTTTTTAAGTGTAGAAAAGCAATTAAGGGGGGGCTGGAGAGATGGCTCAGTGGTTAAGAGCATTGTCTGTTCTTCCAAAGGTCCTGAGTTCAATTCCCAGTAACCACATGGTGGCTCACAACCATCTGTAATGAGGTCTGGTGCCCTCTTCTGGCCTGTAGGCATACACACAGACAGAATATTGTATATATAATAAATAAAAATAAAAAGTTTTAAAAAAAGAAAAGCAAGTAATTGGGCATACAAGTGTTTAATAAAAGAGAAATAAATTGATGTTTCCTGATACGTTGGACAATAAGTAGGAACCCAACCAATTAATGGGTTCAGTAAACACCAGGGAAGGGAAAGAGAAGAGATGAGATTAAAAAAAAAAATACAGAGGCAGGCGGATCTCTGTGAGTTCGAGACAGCCTGGTCTACACAGCTAGTTCCAGGACAGGCTCCAAAGCCACAGAGAAACCCTGCCTCAAAAAAAAAAACAAACAAACAAAAAAAACCAAAAACAAAAACAAAAAAAAATCATACATTTTTATGTTATTTTGATATCAACCTCATGGAAACATGTTACCAATTTCCTAAAATATATAGTGTATGTGTGTGCACACACATGTTCCTATGTATAGAAAAGTAAACATTAGCCTTGTCATAAGACAAATCCAACCTGCTAGTTCTTTTAGTCCTATCTAGTCTATTCCTAAACTTAAGTCACTGCCTTTTGTTTTTCCTCATTTTTATGAGGAATGACATAAATACTAAGAATTAGAATCCTTTCACCACTTTCTTACACAGATATAGTGTGCTCACACTGCTTGCCATCTTTTCTCCCGTGTGACAGTGAAGATAGTTTTTCATGTACAGAGTCTCTTTTTCCCCTAGCTGTACACTAATCATATATTATAGAATTATTTGTTTAACCAGTCCCCAACTAATGGATACTTACATTTATTAGCCACCATTGCCCACTGATGTGGGATGTCTTTCTGTATATGTGTTGCTTTTATTGACTAATGAATAAAGCTGTTTCAGCCAATAGTATAGCAGAGTAAAGCTGGACGGGAAATCTAAACAGAGATAGATAGATAGATAGATAGATAGATAGATAGATAGATAGATAGATAGATAGAGAGTAGGCAGAGTCAAAGAGACGCCATGTAGCTCCTGAAGGAGAGAGATGGCTGGAATCGTATGAGAGAGACAGCTGGAGCCTTGCTAGTAGGCCACAGCCTCATGGAGAAACACAGATAAATAGTTAATTTGAAAAAGGAGCTAGCTAGGAATATGCCTAAGTCACTGTTGTAATTAATACAATTTCTGTGTGATTATTTTGGGTCTGAGCAGTCGGGAAATGAAAGAACAGTCTCTTTTTACAGCCCACCATATTGTAAAGAATAGTCTTATAAATACCTAAATGTATGAGGACAACATAACTGCCTAGATTTAATATCACAGGTCCAAAGTAAATGCAGTGTTCGTTTTATTAGATAATGTCACTTATCCCTTACGAAGTTATATACTTTTTTCTACAGCCAATGAATTCTTATCAAACAATCTGAGAAGCAAAAATAAAATATTTAAGTCAAACATGATGGTTCATGACCATAATACCTACGCTCAGGAGACAGGTAGGAATATTTCTATGAATTTATGGCCAGCCTCAGCCACCTAGTGAGTTCTGTGTCAGCCTGCACTATAGAGTGAAACATTGTAAAAATAAATAAATAAATAAATAAATAAAAAAAATAAAATCCATAAGCCAACCAATCTTTGTGTTTTGCTGACAGTTCTCTAAGAAATATGGAAATCATACAAATGTTTATGGGCCACTGATCACTCTTTCTGATGATCTTGCTAATTACTGTAGATTTTAATAAGTTCTGTTCCTAAGTCCCAGTGCCCTCTCCTGTACAAAAGGAATAGTGATTATGACACGAAACAAAATAACTTTGGCAAATAATTATATAAAATCAACCAAGCTACAGAGTATTGCTATACATAGGCAATTTCATGAAATTAGTGTGGCCATTACTCTTCCAGTTTTGAAGATCATTCCTCATCTTCCTTTGTCACTGGATTTCCCATAACTGAATAGCATGAACAAAATCAGAGAAACAGACTTACTGAAGGCTTACTATGGGGTTATTACATAATAAGTGCTACATTAGGAAATGTACGTTTATTTCATGTGCTCAGTGTGATTCCTAAGTAGTATTCTTAGAGGAAAATGAATTCACAGTGGCTAACGTTTCATGCCGTGCCACGCTGCCAAATGGAAGCAAGGCTAAGACTTTAACCCAGGTCTTTCTAACTGTAAAGTCTCTACTTTTCTATACTGTTGTGTAGCAGTTTTCTCTTGGAGGGAGGCTACTTAAAACACAGAATGCTTAAGGGGGACAGGAGAACACACGACAACACGGACATGGCACAACACACATGCAACATTCCACCCTGTAGGGAATCACCTCATGCTCAGGAAGTAATCAACACAATAGCTTCAGGAAGTCACTGAAACTGAGCAAATTTACTCCTTCCCCCACTGCCTTCTCCCAGCATATAAACTGTAAGGGCTGCTGAGAGACACTCTCAGACAAGATGAGCTGCCTAGAACAGACTTAGACCAGCAGAGCTATCTGGAAGAACTGGAAGAAGCTAAGGCCAGCTAAGCTACTTGGAAGAAACCAAGAAGTCAAGCAGCCTAGAAGAGGTCCAGAACAATGGAACTTCCCGAGAGACACTATCCTGTTGAGATGGCTACAGGTTGTACAGTTCTAGCCAGATTCCTAGATGTCATGAACTGATATCCATGCTGGGCTGGGCTTTTTGGTGCTGCAACATCTTTGAGTCATTTCTCCCCCTGTATATACCCAGTCACCCACATTCCTATAAATAACCCCAATAAAACTCATGGTTCACCAAGTTGGACTTTGGTGGTAACTGTACTTTGGTCTCTTGTATGTACCTTATCTGGGCTGGGTGGATGCTTGTTCAGGTCTCCCCAGAAATAGTGTCACACAACACCATGTTTTCTACCATAAGGAACCACAATGCCATGGCATTAGTTCACTGGTGTTACTGGTATACTTACAGGGTAGGTGTTTCTGTGTTTTCCGATGCTAGCAAATCCAACTGTGGCTGAAGATTGGAATACAAGTTGCTTGTTATAACAGGACTCGGAGAGCTGACACCTAAAGCATAAAATGCATTTGTTTGATTTTTTTAAGCCAATTTTTATCATGCTTATAGTTACCATCATTAGTATCCTCAGTTTTCCCCAGTTAAAGAGATTGATTTGGATACTTCTGTCGCCATAAAATGATACGGTTTCCTCTAAGAGAGTTTAAAAAGCATCATTTATAGGAGACATAAAAAGGGACAAAGACAGACAACCCCAGCCACATAAAGAAGCTGTCATAAATGGAAAATATTATCTGTTGGAGTTTCCAAAATCTCAAGCTGATCCAAAATGGAAAGGATTGTGCATGTCTTCTGCCTAGCACAAAAGTGGACAGCTAGGATTTCCACAGGGCTCAGCCTTCACGTCTAAGCCCTTAAACCCCCATACAATTAAGACGCTGAAAGGGAATATAATTATCTTCCTTTGCCCCAAATCCATAATGAGAACCCATGAAAACTCTCTGGGACAAGTGGTCCCACCAATCTCACTAGCTAACATAAGCAAGCTGCCAATAGTTCAGAGATGAAGAATGCTTGGAAGGAAACCACAAATTCAATACTGTGTACTTTTGCTGTGGAAACACCAAAGTATAAGAGAAAAATTATGGTTTGGCTGAACTAGAATTTTAGATATTTTCTTCATCTTGAATATTTTGTAGCCTAACATATCTTGTTGGAAGTAAGAATAGAGATAGTACATTGGATAAGGTGGGTAACGACAAGCCTACAGTGCATTTGGCAAATGCCATTTCATTCATCTTCACAAACGTTTCAGGAAACCACCGCCTCTCTTTAAAAAGTAAGGCAGTCTCAAAGGTTAGGTGGCAGAACTGGACCTCCAACCTCCTTTTCTAACTGCCTTCACATTTCTCTCCCATCCGGTCTTGGTTCATACTTTCTGATTTCCTCTGCATCAATTAGTCTCTTATTTGAACTGTGGCACAGCAAAGACACCTAACAATAATAGTCTATATCTGGAAGAGATTTAAATATCGGCCAGTGAGGAGCAAAGCCTCTGTGGGTCAGGTAAATTCCATGGGCTTCTGAGTCAGCGGGAAGAGTTCTAAACCCTCCCCTACACACCCCATTCGTTTGCTAGATCCAACCCAACTTTTTTTTTGCAGGGAAGTGATTACATCTCTGATAGTCAAACTGACATCAGTCCTTCTTAGGGAGGCATTCAACTGGAAAACCAAGGAGAACTATTTCCTATCAAGTTCCAGCCCTGCTGAGACAAGGCCCGGTTGCTTATTTACTTAAGGCTGAAAGCTGAGCATTCACAGTATTGAGTGCTTCCCCATTGGACACAGGTGTTGGCAGGATGGGACTGAGGTCGAGAAGATCACAGGAAGGAGCAGATGGCTCATTGGAAGTCTGAAAACAGCAAAAAAGAGACAAGTTAGGGGGACAGTCATGCAACTTATCCTAGCTCTCTCCAAACACATTCCTTTGGATCTTTTCTGAGAAAAACATCAGGCCATGACAACTTAAGCTTCACTGCACTAAGCACATGAATCCTTCCTTAATTAGAGACCCTCCTAGCAATTTAAGATGGAAACCACACGGCCAAAGCCACTGCAGGGTGTCGGTGTTTTCACCTTTTAAAGAGCTGTTTCTAGGGAACCTTTGCTTCCTGAAGGATAATTATTAAGCTACTTCATTGTTTTCTTTCGACATTTCTAATCACTTACATTGGTAGTTTCATTCAGGTTCCTATTCTCTTCCAAAAGTCTTTGTTGGTTTCGAGTAAACCTGTTGAAATTAGCAAAGCGCAACATCACTTACAAACAAAGCTTAGAGTTATTAAATAGTCACTACAGTGACGCAGTCCCATCTTTACTCAATCCCAGGAAATAGTTTTAGTAACTAACTCTCTTCCAGGGATGGGGGTATGGCTTAGTAACACAGTTCAAAGCTCAGCATTCAGTCCCCAATACCACAACACAGCCACCAAAATCCTGTCTTCTAGTTAATAGAGTACAAACCTTCTTAGAAAAAACTGTGAGGAAATAAAAAAGTTAAAAAAAAAACACATTAAATCCCATGTTCTAGAAATTAGCACTACTACTAATATGTGCAGTATGTTTGTTCGCTAAGTGACTTTACTTCTATATTAATTTACTTACTTAGAGATAGTGTTTTGCTGAGTAGCACAGGCTAGACCTATAATCGTCCTGCCTGAGCCTGTGGTGCTAGAATTATAGACACATGCCCATGTGTCTAGTTACTTTTAAACTTAGGTAAAATTATACTTTATGCAGCTCTTTATCCTAATTCAATTTTGTTGAATTGTTATAGTCGCTTAGAGCTGTAATTTTTAATGCTTATAATATTTTCACATAATAATCAACAATATTGCCAATTCTTATTTCCAAATATAAGGTTGTTTTTTTACCTTGTCATTATAAATAATTTTCATAAAATTAATCCAACAGTTGCACAGATGGCCCTGATTAGACTAAAAGGGTTGCTCAACTAAAGAAAAAAGTTATCAAAAAAGTTATAAATTTGGAAAGGTGTACGTGTGTTCACATGCCCATGCATGCACGTGGGACGATTAATAGAGAGGAGATAAAAGACAGGGCTCAGGGAAAGAGTAAACGGGGTGAATTATATTCATGTATAAAATTGTCAAAGAATTAACTTAATAAAAATATTCAAGTGGATGAACGGTAGTTCAGTGTTCAGTGTACCATCAGGAAAAAAAAAACCTGACCTTTTACAGTTTGGGCCTAATTTCCCCTGCTTGTCTACCACAGTAAAAGAGAAGCAGTTAGAACTGTTACACAGTAAACACCCCGGGAAGCTGAAGAAGTCACATTACTCCCTACTTTCTGCATGCCTGAGAATCTGACTCTCTGAACCTTAGCGTCCCGTCTGCTAAATGGGTATAACATCGGAGCCATTTCTTCAGAGATGCACTTTTGGAGGCAAAATCAGACCGCTGCAAGAGGGATAACAGAGGCAGTAGATGCGAAGCTGACTTAAATTAAATTGAAAGTTGCTTTAGGAACTTATGGTATTACCATTATGACATTGACTCCAATAGTCTAAACGCTTTAAAAGCTTGCTCTGTATCTGAATACATTTAGTTGTTTGATCAGTGATTCTCAACCTGTGTTCTGACTCCTTTGGCAAAACTCTGTCTCCAGAAACCCTTACATTATGATTCATAACAGCAGCGAAATGGCAGTCATGAAGTAGCAACAAAAACAATTTTATCATTGGGGGTCAATACAGCATGAAGAACTGTATTTATTAAAGGGTCACCTCATTAGGAAGGTTGAGAACCACTGTTTTAGATACTTCTAAAAAGCATGCTTTGCCAAATGGGGTGATGGAGGTGAACTTTGGGAACTTGAGGCCAGACTGCTATAAGGAGAATAGGGTTCTCTTCTCATGATACCCATGTCCGGCTTCACTCAGTGACAGGCTAGATGGAAACGGGGGAGGGGGGGACACAGAAGACTGTAGAGGGAATGGAGTCGGCTAGCAGTTTAGCTTGGCTAGCAGAGTCTCTGGATATTAGAGACATGCTCACTGCAGTCTTCAAACGAGTACTTGGAAAGAAAGACTCAGAAGAAGCAGTCAGAGTGGTAAGATGCGAGCCGTACTGAAGCAGGTATCGGCACTGAAGATGGAAGACAGAGGCCATGGGCCAAGGAAAGCTGGCAGCCTCTCCTGGCTGCAAAGGTAAGGAGATGGAGTTTCCTTTGGGACTTCCAAAATGCAAGGCAGCCCTCCTGACATCTGGAGTCCAGCCCAGAGACAGACACTTGCATCTCTTAACCTGGAGAACTTGCTTTATGATCTAATAATAAAAAATCTGTGTTGCTTCGAGCTATGGAACTCATGGCAGAAAAACAAAACTGATAAGAATCTTTTCTAGAAGCCCCGTTTCTCTCGCTCTGGATTCAAGGACCACAGTGATCACTGTGGTCCGCGTTGTTCAAAGCTGAGTCAACAGAAGCAGTTCAGTTTCCTGATCTAGATCAAATAAACAAAAGCTCCTCCATAGAGGGGGCATTAAACCCGTGGTCTTACAATTGGCAACAGAATTCTCCCAAATGAGAACCAGACAGCAGCTGGAACACTGAAAACCATGTGGTTGCCCTTGGACGTATTTCTGCTTAAGAGAGATTTACGTCACAGGAAGAGGCACAGCTCATCAGTCTGTCCAGTGCTAAGAACATGGTGACTGGGCTCACAGTCAGGTTTTCTTACAAAGAGTTGCCATCCCTAAGAGAGACTGAATGTGTGTCCGGGAAGGAGAAAGGAACCACCACAGTTCAGCTACTGGCTTTGTCTTCCCCATTCTCTTGCCTAGTGGTTGGGAATGGGAGAAAAAGAGTGAAAATCTTTGTGATTTCTAAAGTCTAAATGGAACATTAATGTGGAGGGGAAAACGGTGATTCAGCGCAGGACATATCAGGGGTATAACTCAATGGTAGCACTTGCCTACCAGGGACAAAGTCTTGAGTTCAATCCCAGCGTCACACACAAAAATGTAATGGGTGTCAGTATGCGACTGTTAGTTGTTTTTATTATATATTATCTCATTTACTCCTGAAAAAAATAAATCAGTACCCCCCCAAGGGTAGAAGTTTCTGGTTTTGTTTGTTTGTTTTGTTTTTCAAGGGAAGGCTTTGGAATGTTAGGCAACTGATCTATATCCCCTCTCATTATCTAGATTCACCTTTAGGTCCATTCACCTCTCTTTTATATCGTAACTCACGTCATTCTGCATTTGCTGGTTAGAAATGTAGCCACCATACAATTAAGTAGCCTCAGTAACGCTCAACAGTCACAGCACCTTTCCAAAGGTGTCTACTGAGTCACCTCAACTGGGAGGCGCCTGCCTGGCATCTGGGGAATACTGCCACACAAGAGAAAACTATTCTATTTCACCCTGCCACTCCTATTGAGAGAAAAAGACCTAGAAAGAACATTCCCTTGCGGGTTCTCTAGAAGGAACGACGTCTGTACGGTGGTGAAAGCAGAGCTAGAAGAGGGGCAAAGGGCAACCATGGGCTCACCGCTCATAGCCAAGGATGGCATTATTCAGATCCTCGTTCACTTGAATTAGCTCCACAGTCACGTCTTCGTTTTCCACCACAACCAGCAGGTCCATGATCCTCTCCTGCATCTCCCGACCCGTCTTGTAAAGTTTCTGTCAGAGAAAAAGAAGATTTCTTCTTCCGTACCAGGGATGCTCTTTGAAAACAACAGACCCATTAGCCTACATGCACCTGTGGTCACTTCCGGCTGTCACCCAGGGACCATCAACGTTTTCAACTGTGGACAGGTCGCCCTGCCCATCAGAGGGCCATGAAAGAGGGTGGCATAATTTTTCTCTAAAACAACAATGTGGTACACTGAAATGCTGTATGGAAATTCTAGAATCCCAGTTTAATAACTGAGCTATTTTTTTGGGGGGGGGGTGATCACTAGTTTGATAAGCTTTAATTTTCTCATTATAAGTGAAAAATAACCACTTGTCACATCAACCTCCAGAGCTGCATGAAAATCAAATGAGATGAGTGAGACCAGGAGTTCTGTAACTACAAAGCATAAACATAAAATGTCGTTGTCATTATTAGCGATGGTGGAAGTAGTTAAGAAGCATTTACAGCACGGGGGCAGAATTTTACTTCCTGTTACATGTACTTAAGCCTTTAAAGTTTATAGCTCCATCCCATTCAACATAAACTGAACCAGGATTTAAAAACTCATCATGGATAATGACCTTATTTGGACTACTTACAATCACTGCCTTGAGCCAAGACATTACCCCACAGTAAGCCTTCTCTCATCAGCATCATAGGCATCCATAGAACACTTAAGGGACTCAGCAGCCCTAAGGCTTAGTCTGGGGCATCTACGTTTTTCTTAACAAGCACACCAAAGTGTTTCTTAAGCATCCCGACATTTGAAATCTGCTGCCTTGCAATTGACTTCCTCCTCCTCCTCCTAACAAACATCCAATAAGCCTAAGGTACACAGGCTGATATTAGCATCGTCTCCATCCATCTTGGCCACATTCTATGAATTAGCATAGCAGCAGGCAAAAATGCAGGGATGTCTCCACTCTCACAGCAAGAGCATAAGAACTTGCTTACATATTCTATAATAATACAATCTGACTTCTCAAAAAAGGTGCACCAAAAAAAATATATGTTTCATTAAACCATTTAAAAATCTTCAATTGTTTATTATGAGACTCCTGACAGGAGATCCAGCAGTAAATAAATTGAACTATTACTAACTGGCATTTTGACTTGGATGTAGAAGTCACCACCTCAGCAAAAACATAAAACATATTTAGAAGACGAAACAAAATAGAAAGGAAAGGGGAGGGGCTGGAGGGAGAGGATGATGGGTAGGTGATGAGCCTCATATCCACAATGTCAAGCCAGATACATTATATTATTTGTTAATGGCCTGATTGCTATTCATGTACAAGGTGTCAAAAGTTGTTTCTTAAAGCCCCAGGTCTTAAGTATTTCATGCTTTTAGGGCCATCTAGTCTGAGGCAATTATTCAAATTTGCACTGTAACATGAAAAGAAACCAGGAAAGGAAGTCCCAAAGTAGGTGTGGCCAGTGGTAGACTGCAGGCAAAGAGATAAGACTTTGGACTCAGTAGACCAAAGGTGGCTCTAACACAGTCATAGGACACGAGGTGTTTGAAGACCTACAGGGCCTAGTATATCGTATATAATGCATTATTATTGCTTGAGGAAGGGTCACTAAAAGATTTCCCGGATAATATAATTTATAATAGTCGCACTATTGCTTGGGACCCAATACCATCCAAAGAAAGAATCCATAGCATCGGCTAGACCTCCCTCTTCCCAAACAATAAATGAAAGATTTTCTTTTATTCTAGCTTCCGACGGTACAGAAAGTTTTCCTCTTGTTGTTCACGGGAAGGCTTGCTAGAACAAGGTCAAAATCAAGGAATACAACGGCGTTAGATGCCCAGGACAAAAATGTAGAAATTAATTGAAATGAATCTGCAGCCAGCATCAATAGCCCCAGTCATGTGAAGACCCTCCCTTTGCCCTTTGGAGAGACAGATGGAGAGGAAACTTGAAAGGAACAGGGCATCTCAGCGGGCTCACAGAGCAGAATGTGAAAACCTCTTCAAAAGCCAGCCCACTCTGATCTCTGCAATTGATGTCTGTCTCAGAGGAGGGCCACACCACCTGCAAGCAGCAGAGACCAAGCACTGCAGAGAAAAAAAAAAACTAGGGCCCCTTGTGGAGCTAGGGATGCAGGGAATGGAGAGAGCCTGACAGTGGCCAGTGGATATGTCCATCACAGAACCCGGGATTGTCTCTCTGTCATTAAGGCAAAGACGGGCTTCTAAGCCAAAGCCAAAGCGTTTAACAATTCCAAAGGCTCTGGAACACAATGAAGAAGCTCATCAAGAACTTTCTTTTACCCAGCTGACTCTTGTCAGGACACTTAGGGATTCAGATAAAGCCCTTTGTGGTCTAAAAAACAAATATCTAGTAAACCCTCCAAAACCAAAGAGAAATGTGCTAAAAAAAAAAAAAAAAAAAAAAAAAAAACAAAAAAAAAAAAAAAAAAAAAGCCAAATAGCCCCTTCGCAAAAGTATAAACAGGAAATGATATGAGTGCATGAAGACTTCTCTGGAAATGAAATCTGTATAGCAATATCCTTATTATCTCCCCTCAACACATTTCCTCTCCCACAGCACTCCCCACCCAGGCTGCGCGAGACACACACACACAGCACGCCTCTATCTGCTCAGAAGGAAAAACGCTCTTACCCTAAAGCTGAACGAACTGTCGACATAGCTCTCATAAACGCATTAACTTATTAAAAACTCCTTTAACTCTGCACTCTATAGGCTCAACTAATCTATTCTGCCGCAACTTCGGTTCTAACTTCTTGTGTCCTAAGGTGTTAATTCTTCAGCAGAGCACTGATGTATACAAATCAACAGATATTTAATTAACTCCTCTAGTACGAAAAGCGTGCATGGGAAATAAACCTACACAGTGCTGCTTCTAGGCAGCTGGTCAAACATTTGCTTGAAGGCCCGTGAGACTGGATGGCTCCCTGGATCAGCTTAGGATCCCACATCCTGTGATCCTGCTAGCACTAATTCTGAAGAAGGGGGGAAGTCTCACAATTGCCCCTCTTTAGAATCTGAAGTACTGGCAAGTAATCATAAGAAACCTCTGTCCTAAAGGACTTAGTAGTTGATAATGCTGTTTGATAAAGTCAGCAGGAATTTCCCTTGCCTAGGCATGGCCAGAACCTCCTGGGCAAGGAGAAAATCCTGTTATACAACTTCAGAGAACAGCCTGAAACCAAATATGAAGGGAAACGTGATATTCCTGAAGACAGGTTAAGACCGTGAAGGGAGTAACTACCCCCTTAGTGGCAGACATTCTTTAGATCCCTTCCCTCCTTTTCCCTCCTTGCTTTGTTTCCTGACCCTCTGGGCTAAGACTGCCCTTTCTAACTCAGAAAGTCTCCCCCACCCCGACCCCTTTCCCATTTCCAATACTTGCCAGAATACTGTTTGCTGTGATAACTCTGGGCTCTCTCTCTCTCTCT
>NW_026067974.1:3040243-3042897 GCF_014885135.2 Alexandromys fortis
AAAAAAAAAAAAAAAAAAAAAAAAAGAAAAGAAAGACCACTAGGTATGGTGGCACATACCTGCGACCCTACTCAAGAGGCTGAGAGGCTGGAGGGCTGTGTGTGAGTGCAAGGTCAGACTGGCCAGCACCACTAGACCTTGTCTTAAAAATGGAAATAGGAAGAAAAGAAAAAGGGACATGTGGTGGTGGGGAGGAGTGTTCTCAGAAAGGGGAAGAACCCAGAAGAACACTAGCTGTTCAGGGTAAGAGCAAAGGGCCCAAAGCCAAGTGCACAATGCCAAGGAAGCAAATACAGGGCAGATAGATCACAATTCTTTATTCTGTGCTCAGATCAGACACATTTAAATCAAACTGGTTGCAGTCTCTCAAGCCCCACACTTTATACCTGCAAAAGGAATGCATGCGGTCTCCACCCAGTGAAGGTCTAAGTCCGCAGAAACACAGCAGTAAGGAAAAGAGAGGCAGCAGATCTACCTGAGGTTCTCAGGAAGTGCAAGAGCCCTGTGAGTCAGCAGAGCTTTGGGATCTAATGGCTTAAGATGGACAGGAGGAATGGGGGGTTGGGGGGGGACTTCCAGATGAAAGGACACGGGGGACAAGTTCCAAATAAATGAAGTCACTATTAAAATGTGAGCAGAAGCACAGAAGACAAGAGGTCTTAATGTGAACAAAGGGTCACTGGTTACGTACTTGTGCAGGAAGGGGCCAACATGTTCTGAGTGAAGATTTCTATTTGCTGACCACTTTCCTTCTGTCTGCCTTCCAGGTCCAATGACCACGCTTACTACCTTCTTCTGTTCTGTTGGCTGCATCATAAGGACCTCAATGGCCACTGGTTTCTGATAGGGTTCAACCAACTGGGCGTACTGGAGTTTTGTGGGAGGAAGGGATGAAGGCATGCTCTTGGTATTCCACGTGTCCACCACTTCTGCCAGTGATGCCAGTGTGCTCAGGACACCCTTTACACATATTTCCTTCCTCTCACCAGATTTCTCATCCCTGATGACCACCTAGGCCAGTAGTTCCCAACCTGTGGGTTGTGACCCTTTGGGGTCACATGTCAGAGATCCTGCATGTCAGATATTTCCATTAAGATTCATAACAGTAGCAAAATTACAGTTATAAAGTGACAATGAAAATGATTTTGTGGTTGGGGGGTCACTACGACATGAGGAATTGTATTAATGGGTTGCAGCATTAGGAAGGTTGAGAACCACTAATGCTGGGCCTCCAGAATCTCCTGCAGTTTCTATGAAGGTGGCCAATCAGGAAATAGAGCTTATCACCCATCACCCAGGGTTTATCTGCTGCTGGTCACCACAGTTCAGATAGGTATAAGGAAAACTGAAACAGTAAAAAAAATAAGAATCTAAAGAATCACTCTTTTCAGCCACTGTCAATCTTTGTTATATTTATCTTTAAACATAGGCTCCTAGCCATTTCTCTCCATAGACAATTATATCCAGTTCACTGTCTTATATTAACCATAATGATTGATTACAATAAGAAAGTTAATTAGAATTTTTTAAAAAATGGCAAAAGAAATTAAGAACAACTGAGAGATGATGGTGCACACTTTTAATCCCAGCACTTGGGAGACAGAGACAGGAGGATCTCTGTGAGTTTGAGGCCCGCCTGGTCTACAGCGTGAGTTCCAGGACAGCCGGGGTTGTTACACAGAGAAACCTTGTCTCGAAAAACAAAAAGAAAAGAAAAAAAGAGAAATTAAGTAACTTTGTTAACACCAGAGCGTTATGTATTTCTTACAAAAAAAGCATAGGAAGAAAATGGAAGTTCAGCGCTGTATAGTCTTTGTAGCCAAGCTGATCTGTGTCAGAACTGAGCATGGGCTGTATTCTATTGTTGACTCATTACGGAAGTGTCCATGCTATGCAGAGAAATACACAGCCGTGGGCTCTGGCATCAGAACAGCAACCAACCATCATTCTTGAAAACTAGTACTCCTCTCCACCCACAGACTGAGACAAAAAGACATTTGTTCCTAATGAAGTAACATATAGAACACAGTTCACACATTCAAACGGAGCATTTTGGCATATATTTTTATTGAAGGATTGTTTGCCATGGCTGGGTGAGAACATTCATTCACTTCATTTTAGGGCTTGGAACAGGATTGTGAAGATCATGCGAAATTAGGAATATTGCTGTAGCAATTTTTTTAAGATTGCTATGCGCAATGTAACCTTTTATTTTAATATTTGTTTTTAGATTTTAACTTAACATGCTTGTTAGCAACACACGCTACAGATTTTTATATCTTAAAAGGGATCAATTGTGTCTTTCTTTAAGAATTACTACATATAAATTTCAATGATTGATTTTTCCTTATTCTCCTACACTAATACGATATCATTAATATTATTTTTGTTCACTATTATGTAATTTCTTCATTTCATACAAATAGTAAAAATCCAATGAAAGTAAAGAAGCCCAAGAATGCTGAGCAAAATGGGAGAGTGCTCCTAAATAAGATATTCCACATAAAATATGCCTACACTGGTGTTGGAAATTAATGGTTTGAGTCAAG
This sequence comes from Alexandromys fortis, assembly GCF_014885135.2. NCBI lineage: Eukaryota > Metazoa > Chordata > Mammalia > Rodentia > Cricetidae > Alexandromys > Alexandromys fortis. Next base: position 3,042,793 of record NW_026067974.1, read on the forward strand.
CGTAGTGTCACCCATCTGTATTCCCAGCATTTAGAAGGCTGAAGCAGGAGGACTGCCATGAGTTTGACAGGCTGGGCTTCAAAGAAAATACAAAAAAAAAAAAAA
>NW_026067974.1:3053755-3057110 GCF_014885135.2 Alexandromys fortis
AAAAAAAAAAAAAATAGCTTGGATTATAAAGTAAGAGTTGGGCAATATTATTTTAAGGTGTGTGACTTTTGTTTATGCTGCATTTGATTAACTCTGTGAAGCTGTGATTCCCTGCCTGTCTAAAACACCTGATAATCCTAATAAAGAGTTGAATGGCCAATAGCGATCCAGGAGCAAGGAAGGTTAGGCGGGGTTGGGGCAGAGAGTATAAATAGGAGAAAGGAGGAAGATAGAGGAGCAAGAGAACGAGGAGAAGAGGACATCAGGAGCCAGCTACCCAGCTACACAACCGCCACAGAGTAAGAAGTAAAATAAGATAAACAGAAGAAAAGGAAAAAGCCCAGAGGCAAAAGGTAGTTGGGATAATTTAAGTTAAGAAAAGCTGGCAAAAAACAAGCCAAGCTAAGGCTGGGTATTCATAACTAAGAACAAGTGTCCGTGTATGATTTATATGGGAGCTGGGTGGTGGACCCCACAAAAAGTCAAAAGAGTAAAACATTACAAAACAAGTAAGACCCTTTTTTTTAAATAAAAAATTATTTGTTGCTCCAAGTTATAGTATTGTCATAAAGTATTATATATTTAGCAAGCAGAGATTCTTTGGTCAAATAAGTTTGCAGATGTTGGATTAAGTGGCTTTTAAAAAAATGTCATAATATATCATAACTTTTTAAATTTTTAAAGGATAAATATAGTACGCTATTTATTTTGTTTGTTTGCTTTTGAGACAAAGTCTCACTGTATAGCCCTGGCTGGCCTGAAACTCACTCTGTTGACCAGGCTGGCCTCCAACTAACAGATCCACCTGCCTCTGCCTCCCACATGCTGGGATTAAAAGGTCTGCATCACTATGTCAGACAAAACTAGTTTCGCAAACTTTATGTATCATTTAAAAAAAATCATTTATACCAAACAAAAAAAAAAAAGGTTTTTAAATTGTTTCCTAAAACGTGGTCTTCCTTCCCTAGCATTAACGTCACCAGAAGGATCTTTTAACATTAGATCTGGTTAGATAGCTTCTCAGTTTCTGTGCTCATTCATTTACTTATTTTTTGAGACAAGCGCTCTCATTCTACGGTCCAGGCTGGAGATGTTTCTGCCTCAGCCTCCAAAATGCTGGGATCATGTAAACACACACCACGTGCAACAGAGTCAGTGTACGAGGAATTAGAGGCAACGGGCGCCTTTAGTAAAGATGGTTACTAGGTCACCTGACCTGTCTGTTCTTGCCTGTAGCCAAGATGGAGGTAAAGTATCTCTTTTAACCTTAAACAAAATGGCAGCAGTCACGGGGTAGCCCTTAGCAAAGATGGGTGGTTAGGTCATTTGACCTGTCCTTAGCAAAGATGGCACCTGTCCATGTGTTGCAACTCCTTCCGTTTACCCCCACTGACAGAGGGTAGAAAGGACTCCTAGGGTCCATAGTCTTAACATTAATCAATAAAGTTCTAAGAATCTACTAATCTAACTCTGACAGTACTAAACACCATATTATACCACTATCTTCATAGCCACAAGCTCAAGATTTCAAATTCCCATTGGTGGTTTCCTAACTATAGACCTCAAAGATACTTTTTTATTCTGCAAAAACATCTGTCACAGTATTCTGGCATGAATATACTCCCATTTTGAATGTGTCTAAAACTTAGCATTTTCACAAACTCAAAGACTTCTTGTAAGTTTCAGGAGGTCGACTTGTATTCACCTCAAACAGGTTAGATGCAACCCCCTCACACAACCAATTACCAGGACCTAAATAGCCAAAGCCCACACCACTTTTCCCTGTTCTTGATGCTCCCCTCCCTAAATTACCAGGACCTAATGAAAAGAAAATTTTCCTAAACTTAACCTTGTCCTCTGATCTGTCATCATTTTGCCAGAGCCAAGAGATACCGGACAGTTTTACATAGCAGGGGCAGCAGTGAAACAATTTGCTCAGCTACCCTAGGACGTGGCGAGCTCCCCAGTTTTCAAGGACCACAAATCAGCAGGAAACAGTCTTGAGAACCCAGTGCCCCAATCGCCATTCCACCTGCTAGCCTCTTTAATTTCCCCACTTTTTTATAATAAGAAAAAGATGGGAACGTTAGGATTCAGGCATTATGCTCATCCCTGTCACCTGGCAGGACACACCCAGACAATACCCTGGCCAGCCCAGGGTCCTATGGCTGCTAGTAGTCTGTATGCAGGTGTAAAAGGTCCCTTTTAGGGGACTTGATCGGGGGAGGGGGACTTGATCGAGGGGGAGGGGGAGGGAAATGGGAGGCAGTGGCGGGGAGGAGGCAGAAATCTTATAAATAAATAAATAAATTTAATAATAAAAAATAACTTTATGAAGATGATTGAGGCCCTTAAAAAGGAAATGAAAAATTCCCTTAAAGAAGTGGAGGAAGAGACAAGCAAAAAATTGGAAGAAATCAACAAATCCCTTAAAGAAAACCAAGAAAAAGCAATCAAACAGGTGAAAAAAAAATGGTCCAAGACTTAAAAACTGAAATAGAGGCAATAAAGAAAACACAAACCAAGGAAATCTAGGAATGGAAATTTTAAATAAATGATCAAGAATTATAGAAGCAAGCATAAACAACACAATAAAAGAGATGGAAGAGAGAATCTCAAGCACTGAAGATGCAATAGAGGAAATAAATTCATCAATCAAAGAAAATGATAAATCCAATAAATCCTTATCACAAAATAGCCAGGTAATCTGGGACACCATGAAAAAAAAACAAACCTAAGAATAATAGAAATTGAAGAAGGAGAAGTTCAGCTCAAAGGCACAGAAAATAATTTAACAATATCATAAAAGAAAACCTTCCCAACTTAAAGAAGGTCATGCCTATGAAAATACAAGAAACTTACAGAACACCAGATAGACTAGACTCCCCCAAAAGTCCCCTTGCCACATAATAATCAAAACACTAAACATACAGAATAAAGAAAAATATAAAGAGCTGCAAAGGGAAAAGGCCAAGTAACATATAAAGGCAGACCTATCAGACTTACACCTGACTTCTCAATGGAACAATGAAAGTCAGAATGTATTGGTCAGGATGAATAAGGAAAATGTGGTACATTTGTACAATGAAGTACTATTCTGTGGAAAAAAATAATAAAATTTGCAGGCAAATGGATGGAACTAGAAAAAAAAAAAACATTGAGCGAGGTAACCAAGACCCAGAAAATCAAATAATAAGTGGATATTAGACTTAGAGCAAGGGATAATCAACCTATAGTCCTCAACCTCAGAGAACCTATACAACAAAGACTCTAAGAGAGACACACATAGATCTACTTAAGGAGGAGAAAAAGACAAGATCTCCTGAGTAATTTGGGAGCCTATGGGCAAGGGGAA
>NW_026067974.1:3057376-3069273 GCF_014885135.2 Alexandromys fortis
CCATAAGCTCTGTATGCATGACATATTTATCTGTCCCTCACCTGCCAAGGGCTTCCACCTGCGGCCAAGGTCCCTCCCGCCCAGAACACCACCACCACCATGGGAAATGAGGAGTGGGGCTCTAAACAATAAAACCATGAGGAGGGTCTTAACTTCCTGATCGTTTCCCCCTAACTGCTTCTTAAACCAATAAGGATGAAATGGAGTTATACATAGGACTGTTTCCTTTTGTTAGATAGAGTCTTGGCGTGTTACTCAGGCAATCTTGAACTCCTAGGCTCGAGAGATCTTCCACCTCAGTCTCCCAAATGCTAGAATTACATACATGACCCATTGTTCCTGGGTGCAAGTAATAAATACTAAATTTAAAATCAAAGCTGGGCGGTGGTGGCGCACACCTTTAATCCCAGCACTCGGGAGGCAGAGGCAGGGGATCTCTGTGAGTTTGAGGCCAGCATGGTCTACAAGAGCTAGTTCCAGGACAGGCTCCAAAGCTACAGAGAAACCCTGTCTTGAAAAAAAAACAATAAATAAATAAGAATAAATTTAAAATCAATAACTAAGAAAACAGTAAAGGGAAGGTAAGCATATGTAAGTACAGGTGTAGGAAAAAGTGTGGGATAACCATCTAGCCACTCATGCGTGTTCAGATGCTAAATGGCCCAGTATTTGCTCCTCCACAGTCTAAGTACTCTTAGTCCTTAGTGTCTTCCCCACTCACAATCATGCCACAGACTGACATACGTTTATCTGGGCAATACTTTATGATCTGGTTTACAAACCAACCTAGCCAAGGCCTTGAACAGCCCCTTCATTTCTACATTCCTAACTACAACACAACTACTTGGTGTTTGTTGAGCAGAAGGACATAAGGCAACTTGGCATACTTCAAATGTAAGTCTGGATTGCATATGACCGAGCTATAAATTCTTTTTTATAAAAGGGCTAGGGCTCCTCCTGTCTGTTACCACTGCATTTCTGACAAGATAATTACTGTCTCTTTTCGTTAAGTTTAGGAATGAAAAAGAGGCAAGCTGTAAGGGGATGGGCCATTAGACACTATTAACAAACCTTCTATCTCCAAGTTCAAAGGTCCTCAGAAAACAACTTTTCTGAACTCTTTGCTTGTTTCCCCCCAAGCTCATACCTGCAGGAGCTCGATGTCTTCATGGTTTTCGGACCCAGGAGTGTTCTCCCTCAGGATGGCAGCCATCACTTTCACATTCATTCTCACCATATCCAACTCGCTGTGCAGTTTCCCGATCTGTGGCAAGCAATGGAAGCCTCCGTCAGTAAGTGTGACACACAGACGGTTGGCTGTCTGGATTTCTGCCCACGGGACACATGCTGGCGATCAAAGGCCTTTGCAAAATGTAACATTTTCAAACATGCAGAGGTTTGCCTCAGCATGCGTGCTAGTATTTTACAGATTAGACCCTGCTGTTCCCCGAATAGACTTAGCATTTCCTATGAGAGAGCCACAGATAGGCCTCAGGAAAGTTACAGAGGAAGAAACAAAATGATCTGGACCAATAAGGTTAAAGGAGGAAACACCTAGTGACAGAAGTTAATAGAAACCTGAAAAAAAAAGAGAAATGCCATCACATATTATCCTCAGCATCTGACAAACAATCAGAAAAGAAAAGGAAAAAGAAAGGAGGTGCAGTTTTAGTTACCACGGTATTATACGAGGAAAGATAAAAAAGAGAAATACTTTTTATTTGAATTCTAAGAGGAAGTAACCATGTAGCTTTTTAATATAAGAAACACTGAATAATATTAATATGAAGCCTTCAAATTCATATAAAGTCTTCAATGAAAGCTTTTAATACAAACATGTAAGTGAACATCATAAATTAATTACACTTATCTAGATCTCTTAACAACGGAGACAAAGGGAAAACAATGCAACTCATTTGGTATAATTAACACAGGTAATAAGACAACTGGCTACTGGACTCTGAAATGAAAAGAAACAAGAGGCAGTGGGTAGACCTCTGACCTAGCCCACAGGCTCTACTGGTCAACATTCTTTTCTGTAATTTATTTATTTATTGTGTATGTGTGTGTCCGCGCATGCGTGTGTATTTATGTAAGTTGGAGAACCCCTTTTGCAAGCTGGATCGTTCTTTCCATCATATAGGTTCTAAGGCATTCAAAGTCATCATTGGGAGACGGCAGCTTCACCTGACAAGCAATCTCATTGGCCCCTAAAACATTTAAGTATGTGAACACTGAATTAAGACAAAACTCAATGGTCTAATACTGCAAAGAAATAAACCATGGTGACACAGTTTCTCTAAGTGGCAGTCCCTCCTCTCACAGGAAAGGAAGAAGATACAGAGGCAACGAGGGCTATGTCTGCCACCCCAACATGTGGGAAGCCGAGGCAAGGGCACCATCAAGGGTTGTAAACCAGCCTGGAATACATGGTGAACTCCAGGCCAGAAGAAGCTACATTGAGGATATCCCATCTTAGAAAGCAAAATAAAGATGTTACTTAATTGAGGGTTGTGTTACAGTACATTTACACTTCATAATGTTATTAAGAAAACTCAAACTGTAAGTCCGATGCTTCAAAAAAGGCATGAATAAATACAGTTGTCAGTGTTGTTACCTGTTCTGGGACTAATGAAATAGTTGGAGTCTTGGGAGCAATTATAGAAGAAAGAGCGGGTGCGGTGGGGACAGGTGCTGATCGATTTGGTGAGAGCTGAGCAGCCTGTCAATCAAAAATAAGGAAATATTATGACATGAATTAACAAACTCACCTCAAGCCTGGCTCCCAGACAGCTGGCTCAGGCTCTCTCATAAAAAGTCCTGGGTAGCTGGGCAGTGGTGGTGCATGCTTTTAATCCCAGCACTTGGGAGGCAGAGGCAGGTGGATCTCTGTGAGTTTGAGGCCAGCCTGATCTACACAGAGAGCGCCAGGACAATCAGGGCTATACTAAGAAAACTTGTTTTGAAAAACCAACTCCCACCCAAAGAAAAAACAGTGAATAGCTCCCTGGGTCAGGCCTGTTCTCCCACTGTGAGTGGACAGCCATAATTTCAGATCATGAGAATGATATTCTAGATCAGTAGTTCTCACTATCAGTGCACGTAGAAACACCCAGAACCTTCTCAGAAGGAAGACTCCAGCACGGTATAACCCACTATACCTGGGTCAACCCAGGTTATTCTATGAGATAGAGACATACTCTAATAAATTCATCTTTCTGCTAAACTGACTGAACTACGGCTATCCCTTTCAATATGAAAAGACCCAAACAACATATATCACTTTACATGCATCAAAGAAAGGCCTCCTACCTCCTGCTTTCTCTCAGGCTCTGCATCCGACCGTGGGAATTGAACCCCTTTCTTCAGCAGGTCAAGGTACACTTCTTTCACTTCACTCACATCCACACCTCCTGGGAAGCCCTGTGACCAAGTCTAAATTCAAGAGAAAGAAAGTTCCAGAATAAAAAAAAATAGAAAAAAATCTTAAAGCTGATGATAGAAAATGAGGAATTGAAAAATACGTACTTTACTCAGAAAGAACAAGCTAGTTTTGAATGTTGTGGACAGAATGGCCATTTTCAAGGGCTAGAATATTACGAAATGTTTTGACTCCCTTCTTTCAATATCTTGACAAACACTGGGATTGGGATGGATACTATCAACCACCTACTAGTGCCTAAATCTAAACTTTGAACATTCTAAAATCCTAGCCGTAGCTTTTCTGCCAAACAACTCAAGGACAGAGTTTCTGTACCTGCAGAACAAATGTGCACATCACTGCCTTTCCCATGTGACACGGACACAATAGAAACTGAAATGGCTACTGGCTCTAAGCAGAAGGGAGCTATCCACTGTCAAGAACTATTATTGTACCCAACAGAAGCTTCAAACTGTAGCTCCCACGGTAGAGAGCTTGCCTAGCATGCATGAAGCCCTGGGCTCAATCCCAACCACAACATAAACTGGGTACATAGGGGGTGGAGGTGGGAGTATCAGAAGTTCAAGATCATCCTTGGTTTCATAGAGAGTTAGAGGCCAGGCAGGACTAGAGAGAGACCATGAAAGAAAGAAAAGAGAGGAAGGAAGGAAGGAATAAAAGGAAGGAAGGAAAAGAGGAAGAAAAGGAGGGATGGAGGGACAGAAGGAAAGGAAAGGGATAAGGAGAAAGGAAAGAAAAAGTGCTTTATGGTTCAGTATTAGGCAAATAAAGGATCATTCTGCATCACTATCTGTCTACACTTAGAAATTTCCCATCCCTTGATAAAAATCAACAGACTTACCTTGATGAAATTCAAGATTCTGTTCTGAATGTCCAGCGGCAAGGTGTATCTGGGATTCAGCAGCTTAGCTAGAGTATCTTTAATGAACTCCTTCTTCACAATCAGAGACTGGAAACTTGGACCGCAGTTCTGCATGCACATGTCAATCAACTGAATGAAGGAGCACAGTCCAATGTTAACAGTTCTCTAGGGAACCAAGACCAAACAAATCCTACAGAAGGATGATTCCCGCCCCGCTAGTGTTCTAATGAACAAGCACCGTCTGTTTCCCATACTACTAAACTATATGGTGAAATGGCAGGTTCAAGTACCATGAGGAAGAGGCAGCACAATGAAACTACCCCGGGGCTAGAACTGATGGGGCGACAGGGTACAAACAGAGCACTCAGCAACCCGTAGTAGCAGACGTGCAGCTAAACGCAATCCACACTGTGCTGGATGATGTAACACTTGTGCAGGTTATCTAGGGTCAGCCTTTTACCTCCTGGTGTTCTGGCTCTGTTAACAGTGGCACACCCTCTCGCTCCTAAATGTTCTGGTTTGGTAAACAGATTGTAGTCTGTCTGGCAATAGATCTTTATAGGCAAGCATGATTATTTTAGAGTCAGGTGATTGTGGGGGAGTTTTAGATAAGGCTGGTGCCAACCTGGGCATTGAAAAATGACCAAGGAAAACAGAAGTGAATATATAGCTGTGTTCTAGATGGATGCTGCTGCTTTGGTTTGCATTTGGAACACCCCACAGGCCCTAGACTTTAAAGCTTGTTGCTATTTGCAGGTAGAATGTAGTGATGAGGTGAGCAGGCCTGCTTTTCATCATGCCTGCCTCCTGCCTGGCTAGCTTATGCCCCAAAATAATTACACGGAAACTTTATTCTTTTAAACACTGCCTGGCCCATTAGTTCCAGCCTCTTATTGGCTAATTCTCACATCTTGATTAACCCATTTTTAATAATCTGTGTAGCACCACGAGGTGGTGGCTTACCTAGAAAGATTCTAGCCTATATCCATCTCAGGTTGAAGAATCACAGCATCTGTGTCACAGCCTTCTACTCAGCATCCTGTTCTGTTTACTCCGCCTACCAAAATTTTTGTCCTATCAAAGGGCCAAGGCAGTCTCTTTATTAACCAATGAAAATAACACATAGACAAAAGGCCCACCTACATCAGTAGAAACTGTTTTAAATGGTGCCAGTGGGATGTTCTGGGTTGTGGCAGGGATAGCCTCAAAGGGGATCATGGAACTATGATCTCTTTCTGTCTTTTTCACCTTCCAATCATAGACAAGTGATTTTGCTCACCACAAATCTCTGCCATGGTGTGCTGACTAGCCACAGGCTGCCGGATCATTAGTGTCTGCAACCACAAACCACAATGAGCCTTCTTTACGAGCTACCTTAGGTAGATCGTATAGGGATTCCTGGAAAGACTAACATAAACCATGTGCACAAAATCTAAAGGTGTCACAGTGTATGGAGTGTCACAATGAGAGATTTGTACTCTGCTTTGTCTCTAGCAGGGGCTTCTTGACATCAGCAAATGGAGAACGCTGGAAGGGTACCATGGATAAAGCCTGTGAGGGCATCACCTAGACCGTACAGGTGTTTGTCTGGCAGGAAAGAGTCCAGACATTACCCAGGAGTCCCTGAAGGGAATTTGTTCATCAACATCATATATAAAAAAGTTCTTTCTGGACAGGTACCAACAGTATTCTACCTAGGAAAACTGGTAGGTGGACAACCCTGGAGTGATAGGGAGATCTGGTAGGTATAGACCCAGCACAGCAAAGGATGAACGAGGATGGTGTGAGTTCACCAGGAAGAATGAATCATGAAGGAAGAACTTTGAGTGTGTATTTGCTGAAGACTGAGAGCTAAGAGACCTTCATTCTGCCTGGGGCTGAGGATATCTTCCATGGAAGGATGAGGGTGGGTGGGATAATATGACTGGGAACCCTAGGTAAAATGGTTGGGGGGAAATGAGGTATTCTAGGTTTGAAAGGAAAAGTCGACATTCAAATAAGTTTAGCAGAGAAGTCTACAGGCACAGTCACAGGTCAGGAGAGTGAAGGGCCACAAAGGAGCCATCAAGGTCACCGAAAGGAAGCAGAGAGGAGAGATGCTGGAGACACTGGGTCAGTGAAATGCAAGGGAGGTTGTGAAAAAGCAACAGAAAAGGAAGGAAGGAAGACAGGAACAAAAGAAGGAAGGACAATAATGTTTATAAAGTAAAAAAAAAAACAAAAAAAGCTTCCAATAGGAAGGGCGCTAACGGTTACTAAGATAGACAGTCAACTGAAATGTGTTCACCGTTCAGTGGGGACATTTGCCACCTTGAATAAAACAACACAGGCACAAAGCAAGCTAATAAAAGGATGAACTGGGATGGAAAAAAAAAACAGCATGAAGAAAGCTGATTTCGAAAACTGATCTACAGGCGAAACTAAATCACCATGCCACTTCTGGTTTGGGAGACCAAAGAAACTATGGCCCTACCAGGAAGCTGTCACCAGGAACGCGGTCCTGGCGCCTGACTTCCCGACGTGTGCTGTATTTAGAGTGTCACTTTCATGAAATATAAAAAGTAAGCAGCAGGTCCAAAAGCTATGCTTTTGAAGCAATGAGACCATGGACGTGAACAGAAAATATCGAAGCTGTGGGCATGAAGCTACTGAAACACAAAAGGCAAAGGGAAAGAGAGGCAGAGCCCGCACCAGTGTGAGATGACTGTGGACAGATGTAAGCTAGCTAGATGGGATTGAAAAGGCAAAGCAGAAATGATGCTGAGCTTGACCAACTATTAAAGTGCATTTTCAATGGGTGAGAGGCTGAAGACAAGGCCATCTATTCAACGGGAACTTAGGGGAATACTTAGCCAACTGCTTGTGCAGCCTTGGGTAAGATGTCTAGCTTCCACGTCTCCCTTTCGCTTACAGTAAAGTAAATGATGACTCTCTTGCTAAGTGTCACCCAAACCAATTTTTATCTTTGGCATATTAATATTTTATGGTAATGGGGTAACATTCCTGGAAGGTACATGCACAAAAATAAGAGTCAACACGCAGCCCTGGGAGTGTTAACATCTGCAGATCAGCAATTATGCCCTTTGTGGTTTTCCGCCGGAATCAGGAACGTCAGGGCTCATTATTTCTGCATCATTTCCTCCATTATGTCTCCAATCCTCACTCCTTCCCCCCTCCCCCAGCTCACATGGATCCTAAAACATGCTGTGGTAAATGAGCAAACTTATGAGTCACGGAACATATTTTGCTATCTAGTGCTGGTGGAAACGTCCTCAGATAACCTGACTTTGGAAACAGGATAAGTAGAAATCCATAATGTGGAGTGGGAGCGAGAGCGCGATAGGAACCAAGCAACCGAGGAAAGCAGACGCGAATGACTCAAAGCTTTCCCCGATCTATTTTTGTGCCTAGTTAAGCAAATCACTTCTGTGAACTTGTGGCAACGCTGTCTGCATCACGGGCATTGTGCCTCTTTCTAGGAGCTTGTCGTATGAAAGGTGATGTATCTGAGAGGGAGGCACAAAGCAGGACCTCAGCAAAGGAGAACTACTGAGGCCATCCGTTTCGATAGAGAATATTCTAGCATGACAGAATGTGGTTATCAGCAGAAATAAGAAAACCTTCACAGACAGCGGGGAGAAAAAGCGCTATTGTGCAGTTTTGCTTCTCACTAGAGGTATCTGAAGCAGGTACAGTGACAATACTAGATTTCAGAGCTCTATCTGGATGACCAGCAGCGATCCCATCAAGGCAGGGCTACTCTATTATAATAGCCACATTTAGGAGAACGCTGCCTTCTTCCCCTTTCTCGTGTGATAAACTACTGGGGGATACTCCCCTTTACATATCTCCTAAAATCGCGGTAACTATTAGTGAGTGTTCCTTAAAGTACTAGTACATTCATCGACTCTCAGGAACTTGTTCAACCACTTTGCATTCGACAATGACAGTAGTATTTGCTGAGGTTAGTCACAATTGACTCATTCTAGAAAGGGCTCTCTAGCTTAGAGCAAGCAAGCTGAGAACCAACACTGAACGCAAGGCACAGCAGAGCTATTGACTCCTTGGGCTGGGAGTGTATCTCAGTGGCATAACCCGAATCTCAAATGCACAAGGGCACAGATTCTGTCTACTGCATTGCAAAAGAAAAACACAAAAGCTACTGGCTTCTTGCTAAAACTATGCCACTAACTGTTGGTAGAAAAGTCAGACTGTGTCAAAGACCCAACCAAGGATAACAAGTCCGTGGAGGACTCAAAATGACAGACAACATTAAAAACATTCATAACTGACTTAGGCTCTCAGCACTTCACAGAAATAAAATTGAAAGCTCACATATGGGATGACTTTTTAAATATTCTATTGGTAAACTTGTAATTGCCCTTGACACACATGGGGCAATTTCTTCTGTGACTAATTTCTTTCATAACTCAATTTAGCCTGAGAGAATACTCTGTATTCCTACAAATTCTTATTCTGTGAACCTACAAAGTGGGAACTATACCCACACCTGCCTTCCAGCCTTCTGGAAAACACTGTCATTACTCCTAAAAACAGTGTGATGTTGGCCATAACTATGTGTGGTCTAACTTCCAGAAGAAATGAGGAAGACATACAGTTCATTTCCAAAGTACAAAGGGCAACTCAGCAATGTAACTGAAGAGGCATATGGTCAAACCCAGGCTGCAAGGGGACCATTTCAATAAGAGCTTTCATCCCTATGGCAGAAGAAACGGTGCCCAGGAGAACTGCACAGAGAGACAGGGAATGTTCCACAAAGTACATCATCAGAGTAACCTGGTTGAAACATAAGGAGCTGACAGTGGCCCAGGGTTCCACACTGGTGCTGAAGGGAGGTAGAAAGCTGCCAGGGAGCCAGCCATCTTTCACAACTTCAAGTTTCTCCCTCAAACAGAGCAAACAAATACACACACACACACACACACACACACACACACACACTTACTGATCCCTTTATCACCTACTAGTTTCAAACCACAAGTTCCAAGATCTTGATCGGGGAGAAAAGTTGATTCTGTGGGAATATTTTCTTTCTACAAAATTAGATGGCACTGGAGTCAAGTGGCCTCCCTTCTGCAGTTCTCAATAGATGAGAAGCCTTAAGCCGCATGGTCCAGAATATTATTACCCAGTGGTCATCTCTTAGACCATGATTATGCTTTTTAAGTCATGAAAAATTCTAGGCAAGGAAACCCCACAATCTTAACTGTAGCAGTAAAAGTACTAACTGACAAAGAAAGTTGTATTTCTTTGTGGTTGTAGTTTTTAGAAATCCTTTTCTTCAATGCCTTTACTGCATCTTTTGGCCTGTGGCAATAAACACATTGAAACCATCAGTTGGGAGGTAGAAACCGTCTCTACGAAAGCAATGTGCAGTATGGAAATAGGAACGGTTTAAAAAATAAAGGCTGACGTGAGAGTCCGCTGCCACCATAGGTGGGCCTCTTAATTTACCACATCCAAGTTTCCTTGTGAAGTAGATAGATCGCCACACTTGCCCCCCTCCACCCTGTGAGATGCAGTTAAGTAATTTATGTAAGTGTAGTGCAAAGAAAACACTGGTTATGAAATGTGTGCACACCTGCTTCTGTCAAGGTTCAAAATCAGGTTACAAGAAATGGAACCCTAAAACGACAAAAGAAAAGGGATCCCTTTAAGAGTCTCAGCATTTCCTGAGTACCGCGTTTGTAAGGGGATCTAGGAATCACAGCAGTTTGCTAATTCTGATATGCTACAACTTTATGTCAGGAAGATCCACATGGAGAGAGTCAAAGTCTACTTTATTAGATTTCCCTTTTGCATGATCAATGAAGAAATCGATGACAGTAATGAAAAGGCTCACAGAGGGTCTACACTCAATATTACAGGGCTTGTAAATATTATAAATGTGGCTCCAGGGAGATGCTGAATAGGTAAAGCATCTGCTATACAAAGCTTGAGGACCTGAGTCAGGATCCCCAGACCCAGGTACATTTATGATGGACAGATTACAGGCTGCCTCTCATTTGAATGCTTGCTCAGCAGGTAGAGATGATGGAGGAAGGACATTGGTTAATTATAATAAAGAAACTGCCTTGGCCCATTTTATTGGTTAGAACATAGGTGGGTGGGGTAAACAGAGAGAATGCTGGGAGAAAGAAGCTGAGTCAGGAGTCGCCATGGTTCTCCCACTCCAGACAGATGCAGGTTAAGATCTTCTCTGGTAAGCCACCTCGTGGACTACACAGAATATTAGAAATGGGTTAGAACAATATGTAAGAGCTAGCCAATAAGAGGCTACAGATAAGGGGCCAGGCAGTGTTTAAAAAAATACAGTTTCTGTGTAATTATTTCGGGGCATAACCTAGCCATGCGGGTGGCCGGGTGCCGGGGATGCAGCCTTGACGCTCCTAATTCAACATAGAGAGGGTCTCCTGGGGTAAGCTGGCTAGTCAACTAGCCTTACAGCAGAGCTCTGGGTTCAACTGAGAAGCACTGACTCAATAGATCAGAAGGAGAGCAATTGAGGAAGATCCTTGATACCAGCCTCAGGCCTCTACACTAGAGTGAGCTCACACATGTGTGAACACACATTCCTTCATGTATACCACATACAGACACACATTTTGCAAAAAAAAAATCTGTAAACTCAGAAATGTTAATACATAACCAATAATTATGTTGCCATGTTTGCTGCACCAGCACACACTAGACTAAATCTTTTTTTTTTTTTTATCACTTATCCCTTAAAAATGTTCAGGGAGGTGAGCAAGTTTCACCTTTTATCATAACCTATAGTTGATTAAATTCAAAGGAGAAGTCCTTGTAAAGTTCTTTTTTTCCCCCCTTTCTTTCTTTTTAATGACTTCAAGTTTAGATAGTGTATCGATACACAGCACGTCTTGTCCAAGTACGGTATGAACAGGGTGAGCTGGCAAGCTGAGGGTTAGACACTGTGCCCTGACAAGGAAAGAAAAGACTGCTCAATTGTTTCCTGAATAATCAAGAGGATTGGTCACCACCGGCCTGGACACCAGCAAAAGCCACCCAGCTTGCAGCTTCTGGATAATGCTTTTGTTACATAAAACACTGGCAACCAGAGCGTGAGAAAGTTCTAAAGAAAAAAAAAATAATAATTTATCTTTCTCTAAAGAAAATACTTTTTAAGACGAGGAACTGGAGCAAGGCAAAGACAAAATTTAAACTAGTAAAGAAAAGGCAAAGGAGGGGACAAGCTCTAATGAACTCTTGGGTACTCTGCATGCTGGGGTAAGGCAGTTGTCCCCAATGTCAGCCTGTCATCTTCACAAGGTAGGAGGTGCCTAAAGGACATCAAAACATTCTCTCAAGGAAACACCCAAAACTTGGCAAGGGGAAACACACCGCGGTTCTGACATATCTTATCAGGGCACAAATGCGTAGCCGCCCCCGTGAACTTACCCATCCTGCGTGGCGTTAATTATGTCACAGATATGCATGAACTGGCCCCAGTCTTCCGTCTGAACTCCAGCAAATGTAGCCTTCTCTGCAAAGACAGAGCTGTTTGTGTTGAGTCTGAGACACAACAGCATTAAAAAAAAAAAAAAAAAAAAA